>NC_031775.1:4455624-4457657 GCF_001522545.3 Parus major | reverse complement strand
TTTTCCCCCCTGCCGCTTCCAACCCCCCCCAACGCGGCTTCTGCTGCCATAGCAACAGCTACTGCCTCTGTTCCCTTGCAAAACCCGGCATCCGGCACTGCAAACACTGCCCCCACGGACACTAACAAGAATCCTCCTCAGTCAAATACTAGACCTACACAAAACGAACCACCTCAGCATGGAAACGAAGGCATCGCCGAGCATCCACAAACCACAGAGAACATCCCGTCACACGGCAGCACACAAGACAGAAAACTGAACAAGATGCTGCTGCCATCAGCCAAGCCATAGGCCAGACACAGCCTGGCCACAAACTGTTGCCTGGTTTATATGTTGTTACCCTTTTTCCCTAAAAACACTCGTGTCCCCATTCCTCAACCCATGCCACAACCTTCTTGAACCCTATACCATCTCCCCCATCCTCAGTTTTTAGTAAATAGAAAAAGGGGGGGAAAGAATGGAGAAAAGAGACAAGGGAGAAAACCCTAAACCTCCCCCCTCCACCATAAGGATAACAAATCTTGCTCATATTCTCTGTGAGAAGCCCCATCCCTGTCTAAAGATGAGAACTATCTCCGTTGGTGCTGTTCTCACTGCTGCCTGGATGCTCTTCACCATGTCACCCACCTTTGGCTGGATTAGCCCACAGCCTAACCATAATGTTTGGGTGACCCTAGCAAGGACACTGAAACAAGATAACTTGTGTCCATCTATGAGCAGTGTTGACAGCCCACTTTCCATGTGTCTGGTAGGGATTCCATTGGTAGCAGATGACTAACTGGCCCCTCTCTAATTCAGAGCTCCTCCACACCACAGCTAAGAGACCCAATCCGGTAGACACTTGGCATGAGTGCACAAAAATTCCGCCAAATGCTCTGGAGGAACCCCAAGAATTGGACCTGCTGGGGTCCTCCAAAGCAACATACTGTGTCAAATTTTATTTCAGATGACCAAGTGATCATTGGCCAGGAACTGACCAGGCAAAAAAGACATACAGAAAAGATATATCACCACTTAGCAAAGCCTACAATAATTTGAATTTGTGTAATTACACCAGTGGCTCACTTTCTGTGTCCTCTCTCCACCCCAAATTGTTGCCCTGGGGAATGTTTTTATCTGTGGTGACGCAGTTTGGGCTGGAATCCCCTCACGTCTCCAGAGGGGTCTCTGTAGCTTTGGCAAGCTTTCTATCCTCACCCTAAATATCACATTGTTACATAATTGCAAACAAAAAACCGAATTGGCATGTCAAAAAAGATCCTGTTCAGAATTCAATGAAAATTGCGACAGCCAAGGAACCTAGGAAAGCGAGTTGTGGCTTCCCTGTTTTTAGCTGTAGCCACAGCTAAAGCCCTTGGTGACATAAATCACCTAGGGTGTTGGCTTAGCAAGCAGGCCAATGCAACATCTACTGCCCTGAGTGATCTCTTAAAAGATGAGAAGACCACTAGACACGCCTCTCTACAGAATCAAGTAGCAATTGACTTCCTACTACTCAGACATGGCTGCAAGGACTTTGAATGGATGTGCTGCTTCAACCTCTCTTCGATTTCAGAATTCGTCCACGTGAACATCCAGAAACTGAAGGAACTAGTGAAGGACTTAAAAATGGAAAACACCCTGGACTGGGTCAATGACCTTCTCAGTCAATGGGGACTAATGGGATGGGTGTCATCTTTAGTTAAGGGAATTTTGTGGACTTTTATTGATTATTGTTGTATTAGCTATGTTCTCATGCCTTCTTCATTGCTTCAAAAGAGCTATAGGGAATGGCTTTTTACTAAATACAGAGAGGAGCTGTGGAGAGGCCCAGTCCTCCAACAGGCATCCTCCCTGGAGATCTGTCCCCTAAGATAAGATAAAACTGCCTAGTCACAGTGATTAAGCTGTGGACCCCTTTGTGATAAATGTAACTTGGAATAAAAAATTGTGAAAGAATAAAATAAGCATATAATTGTATTTGTAACAGAATATAGTATGGCCTAAGGATTTCTTCCCAAAACCCAGCAGTGAATACCCATTCAGGCGGTAAC
>NC_031775.1:4377460-4454644 GCF_001522545.3 Parus major | reverse complement strand
TTCCATCCTCCCGCGAGGGAATTGGCCGGCTGCGAAGGAAGCGATCCAGAGTGAAAGCTTTTTTCTCGACACACGCTTGTAAAAACCTGAGACCAAAGGGTGTCTCGGGGGACTGATCACAAGGGACTAAAAGGGGAAGGATACTTTCTGTCGAGCTCGGGAACTGGTAAACCCTTTTAGTAAACGGATCTAGGTATAGATCCAGAAGAGGATCAAAGGTACCGATAACAAGAGACCTCAGCTCAGCTTGCTGAAGGGTGAGTATCGGCAAATTTTGATTCCTAGGGTAAGCACGCAACGCAGAGACTGAAATCGACTCACAGAAGAATCGAAGACAGGTAAGAAATTATATATATTTGCGAAGTATGGGGCAGAAAAAGAGTAAGCTTCAAAGAAAGGGCACAGGGAAAAATCCCTCCGATCAGGAGGAGGGATCACTAGACATCCCGCTGGAAAGTCCCTTGGGATGGATGTTAAAACACTGGGAAGACTGTCCCCAGAGGAAGGGGAAATCAAAGACAAAATTGATACATTATTGTATGGAGGTTTGGGGAGGACAAGAGCTGAGAAGTCACCTCACTTGGCCAGTGTTAGGCACATTTGAAAAGTGGACGTGTAATACGTTATTCTCCTATGGAGAACAAGGTCCCCTCGGATCCTGAGGAGAAAGAATATGCTAAACTCTGGTTAAACGCCAGAGTAGGGCTATTCCCAATAAAACAAAAAGAAAAATGTGAGTCGAAAGCTGAATCCTGGGAACCTCTCAACCACTTACGGTCCCCATATCACGGACCGGCTGGGCCTCCCTCTGCAGATCAAGTGGTGCCTTCAGTACCTTTGGGCCCCCGAGACCTACCCACTGAGGTGCATGTGTCTCAAGCGGGAGACTCGGTACCGGCAGCGATGTCGGCAGCCCTTCCCCTTTCCCCGCCTGCAAGTACCGTAGCCACGGTAGCTTCTTCGGAGGTTTCTCGTGTGCAAGGCTGGGGATCACTCTATCCGTCCCTGCCGGTCCGGCCGCCACAACCGGAATCCTCCCATATAATGGTGGGGATCCCTCCCGTCAACCGGGTGGCGGCGGAGTTCCCACAATTGATAACAGGGAAGCAACCCCCAAACACCAACTCCCCTCCCGCAAGTAGAACTCGTTTGAGAACGAAAATTATGGGTGATGAGTGGGGGGAGAGTGAAGAAGGGCACCGGTTGTTCCCTCTTAGGGAAGTACCGACGGCCCCGGGAGTGATGGGTTTTGTGAATGTACCCCTTAACTCTGGAGAAGTAAGGGCATTTAAGAAAGAGATGGGGCGATTGTTAGATGATCCTTTTGGTGTGGCTGAGAGATTAGACGAATTTTTAGGAAGTAGCATTTATAACTTTGACGATCTTATGGCAATCCTAAGGTCATTGTTTAATCAGGAAGAGAGAGAGATGATTAAACAAGCTGGTATCAGAGACTGGGACAGACGCAATCCACAGGGGACGCCAGGCAACCTGAAATGGCCTAGCGTAAGGCCAAGCTGGAATGCACAAATGGAGGAAGGTAGACGGAACATGATAGATTTAAGGAACATAATTGTCCAAGGTATAAGAGAAGCAGTCCCTAGGGGCCAGAATATTAGCAAAGTTTTTGAAGAGTGTCAAGGGAAAGAGGAATCACCCACTGAATGGGTCGAAAGATTGCGGCACAGTTTACAGATATATTCTGGAACTGACCCGAACTCCACAGTTCTCCCTCATTAGAAATAAATGAAATAACACGAATTTTTAATGTGATAAATTATTAGGCGGGGGACTGTGATAAATGTAACTTGGAATAAAAATTTGTGAGAGAATAAACTAAGCATATAATTGTATTTGTAACAGACTATAGTATGGCCTAAGGATTTCTTCCCAAAACCCAGCAGTGAATACCCATTCAGGTAACAACCCTAGGCGACGCTTGCCAGCCTGAAAGAAAGAGCAGGACACAGGCAATCAGGCTGAACAATAAGCGGAGCCAGGCCGAGATGCCCATTGGCTCCGCACTGGACTTACCCTGCAAACCCTGACCAGAGATGCAATCAGGCTAAACAATGAGTGGAGCCAGGCCAAGATACCCATCGGCTCTGCACCGGACCTGGACACATCACCCTGAGAGCCCAACCGGAGATACAATCAGGAAGCACTCAGAAGCACACTTTCACATGCAAAAGGACTCTGCCCAGTTGGTGATTGACTCAGCTGAGGGTTCCAGGAAATTCATTCAACCAACCATCTAGACTCTTTGTTGAACAGCAACTGCTCGAAGTTTGGCCTCAGGACACAAAATCCCAATAAAAACCCCCAGACCGCAGTCCCTTCTTTGTGGATTTGGGAGATCGGTACCTCTGGGTACAGATCCCTGTCCACCCGGCGCTGCGCTGATTTATTTATTGTGGTTTTTCTCTCGTCATTTCTGATCAAAATTGTTTTATAATAAATTGCTTTTTATATTAACCATATTTTGCCATTGCATTTATGACACCTTCCTGCTTCAGGAACCCATGTTATCTCCCTGTTAACTATTGGTCAACTTATCCCCTCTCAGACCATTGGTCCCCTTCCCAATCCTCCCATTCCCTATAAAAACCCCAGCTTTTACCCAGTTCAGGGTTAGACCATCACTGGCCCCCTTCACAGAAGCCTGCATTAAAGACTCTGCAGAATGTTATATGGTCTTTCCATCTCTTGTCTGCGTCGGCAGGAGGACCACGAAAGGAGCTGGCCAGGCTGAACAGAGCTGATCACAGAGCAGAAAATGCTGCTGAAAGAGCTGGTCACATAAAACCCCTGCCCATGCCCCTAAGGGTTACCCCTGGCTGGAGACTGCCAGAAACCCCAGATGACAGCTCTCCCCAAGGATGTTTATCTGGCCTTGTTGCCAGCAGAAACTGGGGGTCAAACAGGCCCCCAGGACCCAGCCTGCAACAATGTACTGCAATATGTGAAAGTAATGGGCTCCTCTGATGGTTCTTTGAAGACAGGAAAGCCTAGCAGGGAGATGGCAGATTCTGTATTTCACTCTCTACTATCTCTTTCCAAACAAAGCAGGGCTCACAGCACTGGAGGGGTATTTCTGTTGAAAAATAATATATATACCCCAACACTGTGTACATCATTCATTCAGAACAGTAAAGCATTCGGTGCAGTGGGAAAGTGTCATCTTCCAAATGCTGCAAAACCCATAAACAGACAAAAGTTACATTCAATAAGTATGAAGAAATACACATAAAAAGGAGACCTCCTACCAAGATGGCAGAAAGCACAAACAAAAGGAAGAAGGAAAGGACAGTATGATACCCCCTTGTGTCCTGCTGTTTTCTATTATTATGGAGTGCTCTACACAGTACGTGCAATAAGAACATACTTGTATAGTAAGGTAGTCAACCAAAATCATCAGCAGAAAAATCATGGGAAAAGTTATTTTTTCCAAGTGCTTTTATTAACCTTAACGAGTTCAGAAATTAACATAGGTGAAGTGTTATCTCAAGAAACACTTTGTCATTTGCACTGTGTTTGTGAGACACTGCTGAAAACCCACAGACCTCCTGAAATCTGCCATAGTGTAAATGTCTGCTTCAGTCATGTTCCATTTCTCTGTAGAGGAAACTAGATTAAAGACTTAGCACTCTACAGAGCGAGGTCTATGATAATCGCCAGGTGGAAACGCATCATATCTGAGAATCTAAGACATTTTCCTTCTTTTCTAAGACATCTTTAATTTAATCCTGACCAGTCACAGGAAGACAGTGAAATATATATAGTCTAAATTGTCAACTAGTTAATACACCAAACAAAAAAAATCAACCTCTTTTCCCCCCTCATTTATTTCCCCAAGCCTCTTCTATAATCTTTTCCTTTCAACACACCCCAACTACTTGAAAACCACAGGCTTCCCCATGCTATTGGATTGGTTGAGTTTTGTAATGGCTGCTAGTGTGAAAATCCTTCAAAATAATCTAACACAAACTAATAGTTTTAGCCAGTTCCCTTCACTACATATGCTTATTTTCCTCAGGCCAATTTAAACAAACTTCTAATTAGTAATTTATTAAAAAGTAATTTAAATAAAATACATAATAAAACTGAAAAAAGTATTTTCTAGTAAGATGTTTGAAAGCTGATAGGAACATGCAATTCAGGTATCATGTTAATTTTTAATTACCGTTTGTATGAGATCATTTCAGACATGCTAGAAACATAGAAATTATCCAATATATAACTTTGGCAAATATATTTACAAATACATTCCAGAGATACTGACAAAAGTTAATACATAAGAATAAAAGCCATCAATTAAAAGGAAGGCAGTAGATAATAATCCTTATGGTGGAAAAGTTATTTCAAAATGTGACTTTAACCACATCCTCTTTAGTATGTACTTATCAACATTCCTACAGTCTTCCTGAATCTACACACAGTCTGTGACATTTTAGAACGGCATATAAATATCCATTTCATGTTAAAAGAAAGTCTCCCTCTGAAAACCACATATAATAATTAGACATTAATACGCAATGACTATATCCATGTTCTGACCTGGTCTGTGGTCTCTTGGAGCTGTGAGACACTGCAAAGGCTGCAGGAGGACCACCATCTCTTTGGAACAACAAAGAGCAGGAATTAATAATCCAAGGTCTTAGACTTCAAGGGAAGGGAAAGGGAAAACAAAGGGAAAGGAAAAGGCACACTGAGAACTTCTTTCAAGTCTAGCATCTCATAACTGTAACCCAGCTCCAGTGCTTTCCAGGGTGGCCAAACCTCCTGACTTCATCTCCCACACCTGCTCATCCAGCTTCCTTATACCTTCAAAACAGAGCCCATTCTGTCCAGTTAACCTGAACACTTAGTCTATGGAAAAGACTGCATCTGAGCACAGCACAAAGCTGAATTTACTTTCCAGAAGTTAACATGAGGAACAAACACAAGGAATAAATTACTTCTAAGCTTTGTGCTTTTCATAGTAACAGCTTAATTTCTGAGCTTATGTGTAGCTGCCACATAGCTTGGAGTTTACTGCAGATCCACACCTGTCTTGCCATTTTCATCACATATGTAACAGGAAGGAGTGTTCTCTTCTTTCTAGGAAGCGAATGAAAGACACATTTCATTGTTTGTGGGTATTTATTTAACCCACATTCCAGTCATTTAAGTAATGCCCAGGGGAAGGAAACAGGAAAAGGAAAAACAGAGACAGTTTTAACTCAGCTTAATAATCTCCAAGCCATCTGTCCACACCTTTACATACACGACAGCCATTTAAGTGTGCCATGCTGACCATAAGTGGTGGCCAAATCAACAGTCTATGCCTCTGTATGGGCAAACTCTCAAAGAACTGGGCTGCAAACAAATAGTTTGTTGCACTGACACAGCTGATGTTCAAGACTATAATCACATAGAACACACCTGATCTAATTGGGATTCAGCCTTGATAACAGGCCTTTATCATCAGCACAAGAGGACATAATAAAGCTTCCACAATTAAGTGAGCAACAAAACTATTTTCCCGCTTTCTTTCTTTTAGTAGTTTATGATAGAATAAGCACTGAAGTTAGTGCTCTTAACATTTATGATACATGCTTTGGTTTAAGTTTAGAATTTTTCTGTGCTAAAAGCAACAAGCTTTGTCCACTGCAGTTCCTATTTGGCTGCCACAGGCTGCAAAGCAGAGAGACACTAGGGATTTGCAAAGCCCAGCACTGTGCTCCAAGGTGGTACCTTGCTGTTCAGCAATCTCTCCAGAGACTACCATGGTGTTTCCAAGGCAGAATTACCACCTCTTTTACTTATGTGCAAGTTTCGGAGTACTTTTGCCCCCTTCTTCCATCCAAAATCCCAGTTTGTGCTATTCTGTCTCTGTTCAACCCCACAGCTCCTCAGCAATGCCCCTTCAAAGAGAAGCTTGGGGAGGGTGATTGCAAGTTCAGCCTCATCTCAGAACCTTCCTGACACAGGTGCAGGGGCCAGCACCTCCCCAGCTCCTCCAAAGGGCTGGGGAAAAGGGGACAGTTAAACGCACGTTAAGGGAATTAATTTAGGTCTTGTTGAGACTTTAAAATAAACATCTCCAGAAACGAGTGCAGGGGAGAGTCACAAATCTACACTGGCCAGCCTGTGCAGTCATGTCCACAAGGCAAAAGCTGCTCAACTGCACCCACACTATACTCGAAGCCATGACAGCCCAGTGATGCCCACAGCCTTCCTGCCATTGTCTCAGCCCTTCAGGACAGGCATCCCCACAGCCCTCTATACCAACAGTCTCACCTGCTGGGGAAACCCAGACTGTCATGTGAGAGAGCAGGAAAGTGGAGCTATATGGTGTAGAGCAGGAGGCCCAGTGCCTGCCACTATGGGACTGCCTTGCCCAGGCCACTAGAACCCGTGAAGCCAGAGAATTCCTACCAATGTAGATATTATCTTCTCTTTGAGTACCTGAAGGAACAAAACAGTCCATGAGATTACTGGAGAAGAGCAACTCTGCCCAGATACACAGGAGATCCTGCTAGAAACGTCTCAACTCCAACAAAATGCTAACAGTGATTTTAAAAAGAGTATAAATATGGGAACTGAAAAAGCATGGAAAGCTGCTCTCCACCTGGTAGGCTCCTCCTGGCTGTATAAGCAATTAGGAGACCTCAGGAAGAAAAAACAATCCCAAGATGAACAACTGCCCTTATACTGTGGTGTGGTGTTTTTGCTGGTAGAGCCTGTGTGGTGTGCAGGAAACAGTGGCAAGAAAGGGGAATTGAAAGCCTTGGAAGTGCTCTGAGAACCCACCCTCACAGCTTCTCCTTGACTGCTCCCTGTGGCCAAAACCACCCAGTTAGGGCAACTGGTGGCAGAAAGGGGTTGTGTGAGCATGTGAGGGCGCTGGATTGAGCAGAGAACCAGGGCACCTCCCACTGTCCATGGCCCGCTGGGATGCCTCAGCCCATGCCTACATCCAACCCCCCCTGCTGGCAGTTAGCCATCCCTCAGAGCATCCTCCCTTCAGGCCATCAGAATCCAAGGCAATGGCCAGTCTTTCTTACTGACATCCCCATCCCTAAATACATTTTCACCATGGAGACTGTCTCCCTCACTCATCTCTCATCCCAGGAGATGCAACTTTGTGGGACTCCAACTCCTGCTTGTTAGCTCAAGCCAAAAGGAATAACTATCAACTAAGAATAAATACTAATTAACCTGAATCTTTCATCATATCGTGATCTGAACCAGATGCTATCTCTAACTTTAGGCTGCTTTGAGATGCAACCTCTATCTGTAGCAGGCAAAAATAAGATTCCTTCTTTTGATAAAGTTAATTGTGGGCCTCAACAAGACACATTTCTTGGCAATACTGTGCTCTTATCTTTTAATGCTGTGAACTCACAAGGGTTTGAAAGGTCTTACATTTTAAGTGGCTCCCATATGAGTTTTGTGACTGAGAATTCAATCCAGGAAACTTCCCATGTCGTGCTGGAAAAAGAGGTGCAGTGAAGACAGCTTTAACACTGCACACAAGCACTGAATAGAGGCTGTCTCAGAACATGCAGCCAAAGGCTTCACAAGAGCACAGCCAAGATTTAGCGCCCCAGTGCAGGGGACAGTGGGCTGAAAGCCATACTGTATCTTCCATTGAGCTGGTTGAAATCCATAATGCTTCATACTGGTTTTAGTATCAGAGAAATAATAGAGCAGAGTTAAAACCAAAGATTCATTTGCCAAATTGTATCAACATTTTCAAAGCTGCTTTGTTTTGATTTTTTTCATTTGTTGGAATTAGCTCCAATGCTTTCTAAACTACTGAAAACCACTGTTAAAAATCCCTGTAACAAAATTGTGTTTTTCATTTTGACTATTGGTACTTAATGCGACAATATACACAAACCAGACTTACTGTAAAATCCAAGACCTTTCATAAATGCAGCTATGTTCTTTTGCATAAAAATAGGTTATTTGGGGGAAAATATTCTTTGACATCAAAAAACAGTGACAGGGATACTAAATAACTCTTGGCAAGAGCTGTGCAAAGCTAAACTGCCCAGTTCCACCTCTCAGGCACCTTCTGTGCAACAGTCTACACTGGTAACTAGGATTAGCAATTTAATCTTCACACCACTTCAGCGTGGACATATAACAAACCTGCAGATAAGGTCATAAAATTAAGCCTCTACCATTTTGAAGTTGCATAAACAGTGTTTAAGTGGTCTAATGGTGGGATTTATTTGTACGGCACAAATGTCATCATATATAGCAGCTCAGCAAGTCCAAAGATGTGTCCAGCAGTGCCAACTCCCCAGGTGCTGGCACACCTTCCTATCCACAGACTCTCTTCTGCAGATCACAAAGGGCCTCTTGGTCTGTAAGACATGCTTCTCACTTGTGAGCCCAGACATTACCCAACCCCTTGTTACATGGCACAAGGAACTGCTACTGTGTGCTCTGAAATAGACTTTGCTTTCCTAGAAGAAAGCCCTCAAATTTGTGCTAAAGGAACTAATGGTAGTAGCTCCATCCTACAGGAGAGCTGAAATAGCCAAAACCACTGAGAATTAAAACACTGCTCTACCTTCCTGATGAGTCCAATCACCACCTACCTCCTCTCTGTTTCCTATGCAAATGGCTGTTTCCTATGGTAGTAAGGCACAAGTGAGCAGTGAGAACCACTCAAGATAACCAGAAGTTACCCAATTCTTACCAAAACTGATGTGAATTACATAACAAATTTTTTTTGAGAACTCTGTCAAATGTAATGCCAAAATTGCTCTTCTACTTCTAGAAGTCTTCTATTTAGGGTACTGGCTAGCTGTAAATCTCTAAAGGTACACAGTCAAGTGGAAACACCAGCCAGAGTTTCAGCCATCTGAACAGTCCCAGGTACTCAGGTCTGAAAACCTGAGTACCTGGGACTGAAAACAATGTTTAAAACTTGAGTCAAGATTCCTTTCCTTGAACTGAAGGTTCATAATCTTTGATGAGTCCCATAACCAAAACTGCCAGCATTACAAATGCACAGGCATCTCCTTTCCTGGATGTGGGTGGTTTTGATGCCTGCACTGGTTATAAGCAGCTATGTACTAAGGGAGTACAAAACCATGAAATTTAGGAAGATGAGTAATGTATGAAGTGTGGAGGAAGTGAGAGATGATCCTCATATTATGTGCTTTTATTTAATAATTTATAAATAAGTATCAGCTTTCCCCAAACTGCCCCTCTGCCTAGCAATTACATGTCGGCTGATTTCTGGTTACTGCTGTTCTTTTATAGTAACAAATTGTTCCCAAAGCCTCACATACAGAGAATTAGACAATCAAAGTACTGTGCGCGTTTTTCCACTTAATTCATTCAGTTAGCTGCAATTAAAACAATACAATTCAAGGCCTTGTGTATTTCTCTGAAAAAATACAAAACTTTACTTGTTCCTATTAATATAAACAACCTACAAGAAAGAGTTAACAAAGCCCATTTTTCTTCACTGTTGTAGTAGAGTAATTTTCATATCATTTTCTGTAGATACCCTGGCAGTCATCAATATTTCTTTCAGTTGCTGTTCTTCAAAAGACACACACTTTTCATTCAACTGCACAGAAAAAAATGGAATCCAGTGGGACAAATTCCCTTGGTGAGCAGATCCACTGTAGCTGCCTGGGAAGGAATCTAGGTGAAGGGGCAGGGCTTGCATTAATGAGATGATAGAACCTATTTAGAAGGGAAGAGGCAACATTTTATAAAGCAGTAATCAAATTTCTCTCAGATTTCACCTAGATATTTTACCTAAATATTTCACACTTCTGGAAAAGCAGTGTTTCATGGCTACTGATCTCTGTTCACCCCCTTTGTATAAATGGCATACCAAGTTTTAGCATGACTATAGAACCTTTTTTGTTTTATGGAGCTTCACTAATGAAACCTAGTAACAATCTAATTAATGTTATACCGGATTTGAGGGTGGAAAAGAGAACAGAAGCTGTACCTGTCTCCACAAGAAAGTGATAAGCCACCCTATTAGAGCAGCTGTTACTGTCTCCCATAACACAAAGCTCCCCCAAAACCGGGCATTATTTCCATCAGTCATGAACACAGAGTGTGCAGTGCTCAGAGAGCAGCAACATCTCCGCAATCGGAGGATGCACTGTATCTGTCTGAGTCTCATGATGTTTCCAGAGCTTCTGTGAACAAGGTGTATCTCCACACTATTCTTGGTAGAAGGCTATCTTCCTGATGTGCTGATCTTAGGTATGTTAATTCAGTATTGCAGAAGTGGTTCTTGACAGAGGCTTGATTCAGTCTACTCCTGCAACAGAGTAACAAAGCACTGATTTGGATCCTGTACTCTTAATTATGATTCCACTAACATAAATGAGCATTTCACTTAAGCTCAGATCGTCAAGAAAGAACTATTGTCTGCATCGATAAGATGGTATGAAATTTATCCAAATATTTATCAAACTATGTGAAATCTTATTGGAAGAATGTATTCTGGGATTTTGTGAAAGTCCTTCAGGATAAAGTAACCACAAAATACATGTCAGAGCAGAGACTCCCAAACTCTGGTCTAAAGGGAGTTCACAGCTCATCTAGTGCTCACTTTAATTCTTTTCTTGCAATACACAACATCATAAAAAGGCCAGGACAAAATAAAAAACCAAAATCAGCATTTCTTTTCCAGAAAGGCAGACCTCTTCCAACCCCAGTTCCAAGAAACGTTGTCCAGTATTTTCCTTCCAGTTACTGTTGATCTACAAAGATGTTAAACAATGATGAATGACAAGGAAGGCAATTCACCAAACAAGCTACCTATTCCAAAGTTATTTTTATTAAAAGAAATGCTAATATCATACTTGTGGCATATGACTTTATGCTTGAAAAATCCTGCAATTTGCATATAATCTGGGTGAAAGAAATTTAGTTGAAAGACCACATCTCCAACTATTAGTGAATGTTCCCAGAAAGTCTAAAAGACAAAAAAAACCCCCAAAAACAACCACCTCTGCTTGGCACTTTTTTTCCCAAATGTGCTTCCTTAGCTTAGGTTGCTTTCATAGAGGTAACACTGGCAGACAGTAACTGTATATATTCTGTAATAAAGATATCTTTGATATGGTATTTCAGGACAATTGGATTACTAAAAAAAAATTTTATAAAGCTACATTTATCATCAGTGTATATCAAGGATCATGTTATTACAATAAACTATATAGAGTAAGGCACTGTCCATGAAAACACGGAGATATTTCATATCACTTGAATATGCTGACATTATCAACTGACCTATAAGTACCAATAACATGTTCATTATCATCTACATTTAAGCTTCTTCAAGCTTCCAAGTGCCCTTATACCCAAAAACATGCAATTCAATTCCAGTAAGTACCTCAAAAAATCACATCAAGGAAGTTCTTTATTGGTTTCTCTCAATGACTACCAGATTTAATCTGCTCTTCTATAATCACAGAAAAGGCTTCTTGTAAATATCTCATCTAAAAACACATGGAGCAAGCTAGATATTTTCAATGCTACAAAAAAGGATCATGCAACTAGAAAATAGTTAATAACTCTCCTGATGGAAAGTTATTTTTCTGGAAAAAGAAAGGTTTCACATCAAAATATTCTTCCGAATAGAAGTTAGTACACAAACTTACCGTCTCTTCTTGTAAGAAAATCTTTCATTCATATTGTTTGCTAGAAGACAAGATCTTTACTACACCAGAGAGCAAGAGAAACTTATAATGCCCTTTCAGGCCCATGCATCTTGAATAGTTTCAATTACGAATGGACAAGTGTTCTTCACACCTCATAGAACGGGGAAACAAAGAGGAGCAAGAGAAGTCTTTAAGTTCTCCAGAAACTCACCATTTCCACCTAGCTTTCTATTCAAGTATATCTACCCTTGATTACTGATACTAAACAAATCCATGGATGCACTGAATAGCAACAAATCAGCAGCAGCTAATAAAATTAAACTGAGCTAGACATCGTTGCTATATTGAACAAAACACATTCTTCCCTCCACCAATAATTGCTAGAGCAGACAGAAGTGCGAAAGTTGTGTGATGACAGACGTTCATCAGGGAAGGCAAATGGGCAGGCCTTGGAAGCTGTGTAAATTCTGTAGTTTAGTCCTGGAGGTTGTGGCTTCAGCCCCAGGTCCCAATTCCTTATAACAAACCACTAGAGATCTCTCGGAGTAAATACATGACCAGCTCCTTCTCAGAGAGGCTCCATCAGATTTAAATATCATCCATATAAAAGGCCTGCAGCTGAAGCATCCTGCCATAGGCATGGCTACTCAGCACAGCTGTGGGCATGATACAGCTGAGACCCTTTCAGCTTGAGAAGAGAAGAAAATGTCCTGAGCACCTTCCATCCCTGCAGGCTGCTTGCCTTCTTGGATAGACCCTCAGGAACACAAATCAGCTGCTTTCTCTGAATCAGACTCAGAGTACCACAGATTAATTAATGCTGCCTGCATCCCAGGAATATCCTGGAGACCATAATCACAGTCCTTGGCTATACTCCACTAGGTACTTCCCATGCATTAGGCAAAAGGCAGGCTCTGTATGTCAGGGCCCCGCCAAGAAAGAGCTGTCCACCTGCAGCAGAACCTGCAGAGCAGCAACTTTTGAACCACTCCACAGTCTAAGCTGCCATTCCCAATATCCAAACATAGCTAGCTCAGCCTGTTACTGTCAGTCTTTCTGAAGTCTGGCAATGAGGTGAACCTGCACGAGCACCAGTGGTCACAGCCATCCAGGTGCTCCAGCTGACACAGAATATAGATGAAAGTCATGTATAGGGCAGCCTTGCTTTGCATTTTGGTGCAGATGTACATAGAGAAAGGAGTGAGGTCAGAGCTGAAACAGTGGGAAGCTCAGAGAGAAGGAAGGTGACTTACTTAAAGTTATTCTAAAGCACATTATAGATCTGTTAAATCATTGTGGCTTACCCTATATTTCAGAGTAAATTAGTAATTTTTCAGAAGGAGTAAAGAAACTACCACTCCACTTTTAAATAATGAAAATGCTAAAAAACCTACACTTAACAGGTCTAAAACTGCAGCAAGTCACCCACCAACACCCACTCCTCTTGTCAGCAGGCTTTTTTCAGCTTTGCCTATTATTTGTGTTAAGTCAGAGATGTCTAATGTTTGCTGTGCTTATCTGCTCAACTTTCAGGAGTCCCAAATGTTACAATATGTACCTATGCCACTGACCTTTTTCCCCACAGCATTTTCATCTAAATAAGTAAAAACCATAGAGTTTCCAAAATCATTTAGATTCACTGCTCTGAGTGCATAGCTGGAAAAAATATGCTTTAAGATTAACATCCAATTTTATTCATGCCTGAGGCTTCACCACAGCATCTATTTTTGTAAGATTAGCAGCAAGATCCCAGTTCTCCAGGAATGTAAAGAGTAACAGACAATTGTAAAAGGAAGATGATTTTTCCTGACTTGCCCTGCTCACATCCAAGAAGGTACATTTTTCTAGCCCTTTCAACATTGGGTGTAATTTCTATTTGCATTTTTGCACCCACAACATACACTATGTTTATTAGTCCTTCCACCTCCCATTAGCTAGAATGCAAACTGTGGGTGCCAAAAAATCCTAACATAAATCTCACATGTGCAAAGCATCCCCTGAAAGACAGCTTTTACTCTGGAGGAGTTAAGAAACAGCCATCTTCCAGTACCTTGCACAAGAGCAGTTTGAATCATCTAACTTGAAAACAAAAATATAGAAAATGAGCACTTGATATTTTGTCTAATCCATTTGAAATGAGTATACATAAAAACATTTGTTTTTGGACATGGCAACCTGAAGACAAATTGAGGGCCATTTT
This sequence comes from Parus major, assembly GCF_001522545.3. Taxonomy (NCBI): domain Eukaryota; kingdom Metazoa; phylum Chordata; class Aves; order Passeriformes; family Paridae; genus Parus; species Parus major. Next base: position 4,440,802 of record NC_031775.1, on the reverse strand, counting down.
TAACCTAAACATCAGAGGAGATGTTGTTTTAAATAGTGCTGTTGGTGTCTGTCAATTAGAGCTATTGCATTGCTGTCAACTTGCATTCCTGCTTTAGTTCCAGCTTTGCTCCATCCTACACAGATCTGTACAAATCAATTGTCTCTTGCAAACATGCACTAACCACTGGAAAGTAAAATTAATAAAGTGTGAGAAAATCTGATTCATAAAGCTGACACTCCTGTGCCAAACAACTCTTCATATAGGCAGGCAAAGTGGTAAAAGATTATCAAATTGCAACTGTCATTCCTGACAAAATGCATCTCAATGCTGGAAGGAATTTTAGGTTTTAAGCTAAACCACCACCTCAAAGAGTTCCTCAGAGCCTGTCAATACCTGTACTTTGGATGGAAAGCTACCACTGAGCGCAGTGTGCCCAACATACAGAACCTGCCACAAAATGAAGTTCTTCATAACAGCTCATCTCAGTCTTGGCTGGTAACAATAACAAGAAGACAAGATGAGACCATCAGTCTTAATTGTGAAGACAATGTTTTCCTCCCATATTATTCTGTCTGTCATGTTCCCTTCAGGTTCCAAAGGAATCCCTGTCTCATATATCATTATTTCCCACAAAGCTTGAAAGCACTCAGGGGGGGCTTCTTCCTGCCCACTCTACCAGCCTTGAAGTCTGAGTACCTTCAGAACAGTGACAGAGGCCTCTGCCAGCAATAAAGGGGAACATCTGCATACCAATTAAGCTGCTGAGCGCTGAAGAGGAAAAAAAAAAAAGAAAAAAAAAAAAGAGGGAAAAGCGTTGAAAGTAAATCTGAGCCAAGTTCTAATTAATGCCCTAGGCCCCGATTCACCACAGCACTTAGGCATGTAGTTAACTTTAAGCATGTATTTAGTTCTATTGAAGTCTAAAGGCAGCATCGAAGAGGCAAACTACATTAGCACAATTTAATACTCTTTGGGTTAATTAATCAGCCATAAAAAATTACTGTGAGATCTGTATTCCTTATTTCCCTCAGTATGACATTTCCAGATAAAAATACTTGAATGTGGCTGGAATAAGCAACAAAAAGCACTACTCGTTTGGCTGTCATGGGGTGCTTGGTCCTAAAAACACTGAAGGCCAGTCCCTAAGAACAGCTGTAGGAATTAAGCTCTCTCCACAGCCTACTGTCTGTATCTTCTGTGTAGTTGCAGCTCACAGACACAAAAAGCACAGCCCTTGTCCTGAGAAGCAGTAATTGAAGAAACAAAAAAAGAACTTGCAACAGATGAGCAGAGCAGAGCCACTAGGTGCACATCACACACATCTTTCCTTTTCTCTATAAAGGGGGATTTGCTCACTGCAGCACCTCAGTGTCAGTTGTGATTGGAGATGGCAAGGAAGGGCAGCAGATGGGGCTGGGTAAGCGAGGGAGGCTGAGAGCAGATGCAGGTTTGGAGACAGAGCTGGTGAGGTTCCCAAGGAGGCACTATCAGGCAGAGCTGGGGTGAGGAAAAGAGTGCTGATGTCTAAAGGCTAGGCTTGCCCAATGTGGGCAAGGGCTAAACTCTCCTCAGTTTCAGTGCAGCAGAACTAAACCTTGTAAAAAAGAAGCCCAGAGTGCAATCTCCACTTAGCTGAATTGTCCTAGATATATCCAACCCTCTTCTCTACTTGGCAAGTCCAGCATGGAGAACAGCTGCCAACATTGCACCAACAACACGCTGGTATGTGGCCTAAACATGGTCTCAAAGGGCCAAATGTCACCAACTTTTGAGGTCCTGTTGACTTCAAAAATGCATGTGTAACAACCAACCATTCTGTAAATCAGGAGACAAGCTGGCTGACAAATGTGTTCTTGCTAGGAATTTCTGCAAAAATGAAGCCCAAGAAAGTTTGCACTCATTAATACTATACATGGACCTATAAAAGCAAGAAAAAAGAAAGCAGGGGACATAAACTCCTGATTGACCATACTTCTTTATCTCATCCATCATGAAAACAAAAAAGAACAAAAACAACCCTCCAAAAATTAGAATATGATAATAAAAGAAAGTACCAGCACAGCTTTTCAGATTAACTTTGAATTTCCTTGCTTTCATTGGTTTAAGAGCTCTATTGTTACTCCCTTGTTTTTTTTTTAATTGCAAACACTAAAAATTCTTTTATCTTTCAAAGTCTTTAGAGTATATTATATAATTATGTAATTAAGGCCTCTTTCAACTGGATATAATTTACTCTATAGTTTACAACAGCTGCACTAGAGCCATTACAGTTTATCATTTAAAAGCTTAATTAGAGGCTTCTTAATTAGTGGATCCTTCAGTCACTAGACTGTGATTGTGTAAAATATGCTTGGCAGCTATTGCATTTTACAAATCTACATGAAATGTTTGTGTGAAAACAGGGTGTGTAAAAGTCCAAAAACACAGTGCTTGTCCTTGCAGGTCAGCCCATCCAAGCATGCAGAGCTCCACACGACATCCCCACTCCCCTTAGTGCCTGGCTGCTCTGCACACAGCCTTTCCCTCATGCCTGTGTGGCTAGGAACTCCCAAAACAAGACCCCAGCCTCATTGAGCTGATGTGACTGTTGCCATGTTCAAACATGATCCAAAGAGAGGATGGGGTTGTGCCCACTGACTGCCCAGGCCAGGTCTTGCATGGCTCATCAAAAACTTTCTCCAGCAAACTCAGCTCCTCACTGGTGCTGCCATCTCCCTCAGGAGCTCTACTCCATGCTGGATTTTGCACACACTTCCTCTGTGCTGCCCAAAGTACTCATATCACTAGAAGGAAGAAGAGGGGGAACTAGCCTCTCATTTATAGCCACTGATACATATTTCTCATTAATCACCACCAAACTAGCAGTTGGTCACTGAGATTCTAAGTGCAATATTTGCCCAGAGAAAGAACTTCATCCTCCCCTCCAGTAGCACAATGCTGGGGAGCAGCTGGTGGAACTAAAGTGAATCTTAACAAGAATCTTAACAAGAATCTTAACAAGAATCACTCCTGTGGTGAGTTTTAGCTCTAGCTAAAATCACCAGGGTACTTACTCATTTCTTGCTATGAGATATGGATTAGTAGAAGAGCAAAACAGGCTTAAAACTTAAAAGGAATAAAGAAACTTTAACAGGACTACAAGAATAAGAAACTAGAATAAAACCTCCTGAAACCTTTTCTCCCCCCACCCAAGCTTTCTTTTCCCAACTGACAACATAAAGACAAAACCTGGGATGTTAAAGCAGTACCAACTATACAATAGTCTTTTCATCAGTCTTTGTAGGGAGAGTTTTATCTTGTCATTCCATGGAGAGCTCTTCACAATTAACAGTTTTCTCGTGGCTTTTCATTTCTACGACTGGCAGCCGCCTGGGCATAAACTCTGCCATCACGCTTTCCTCCCATTTTTACAGCCTTTCTAAGGGTGTGTTCATGGGCTATGAACTCAAGGGGTATTATTTTAAGGAAGAGTTATTCAAAGGCAAAGGTTCTCTCCATCTCTTTCTGTGACCATCTCTGGGAACAGAGGTTTCCTTCTCTCGCTGGGGGCAAAGGGTCTTTATCAGCTCCCATCTCTCTGTTTAAGTGTCTCATGGGATACTCCACCATTTGCACAGCTTTACCAATGGATACCTTTGCTCAGATCTACAGCTTGAATACTTCATTCCCCTAATACTCTTTCAAGAATTAAAGGATTTCTTTTTCAGAACATTATTGTCCATTTCCATGGCTCTACCAAAAGAGTATTTCAGCTTATTAGAGCATCTCCTCATTCTCTTTTCATCTGAGGCTAGACTCTTTCTTTACTGACCTTGATGTTTCATGTTGTCTCTACGTGTTGATCGCTCCCATCTTTTTCTCTCCCTGGAGACAAGAGGTCTGCAGGTCTCATCTGTGTAGTGAAAGGATTAAAACCTGGCCCAGGTCTTGTGGATGGTCACATTATCTCTGCTGGGGCCAGTGGCCAAAGCTGTTTACGAGGTATGATTTTTTGTGGCTATGCTGGGGGAGGGTGGCCACCATTTCAGCAGCCAAGCTAGCACTCAGAGGCAGCAAGCTGAGGGCTGATGGCTTCCCCTCCCCCTGCCTGGCAGCTTCTGGTAAAACTCAGTGGCGGCAGAATTTCAGCCAAGCTGGGGACTGTCATGGCCCAGCAGCACCGCTGGAAAAGGCTCGGCAGGCTCCCCGGGAAGGCTCAGCCCCCCTGGGAAAGGGCTTCTGCCACCCTGCCGGAATGGGACCTGGAGGGCTTCCTAGGAGGGCCAGCGCCACAGCACAGCCTGGCCTGGCCTGGGGCCGGGCTCCCACAGTCTCCATCCTGGGAACCGATGGAATCAGCCCACCGCCCACCCTGCCCCGCCACAGGCCACGGGGGAGCTGGGCCAGCCCCACCAGAGTTCTGCTACCTTTCAAGGCCAGAAAGAAAGATAAAATAAGTTCCTAAGCTTGGGTTTTTAAAAGATGGTATTCACAAAGGTGAACCTACTTTTCAGTGGTGCAAAATGCTGATAGTTCTCAGAACTGGCCAGCTACTGGCTTGATCTCAAGCAGAGAAGAAACTCCCAGCAGCCTATCTCAGAGAAATCATTTCTGTGGGTGTTTCCCACTTCTTTCCCTAAATGCCAGATTACCACAACTCCCTAGAAAGAGCCTCATGTTAACTGGAGGCTCACAAGATCCACTGCTCAGTGAGCAAAGAGCTTGTCCAGACCATACTCTGCAGGACGGGTGGGGTTTTGTTCAGTTTTCTCCAGCTCATAACACAGCAGCTGTATTACAAAGGTCAGATTTGGGGCCTGGCAGCATTGGGAGCGCTCCTTTAAACAGTACAGTGACAAAATCATGAGTTCTTGTTGACTGCAGGATAATATAAATCAGCTATTGAAAACCTGTATCATTAGTGCTATTGCTTTCCAGTGGTAGATGGCTGCAGTAATGGATTGGCCTCTCTATCTCATCCTCCCACTGGAAAGTGACATATACAGGACTGATCAATAACTTGATCTAAGTTACTTGTAGATATGTCAGCTGCAAATATCACCCTTTCTCAAAAGGTTTTAAAGGCCAGGTATTTTTGCAAAATTTAGGCCAGACAAATTGGTTTGGATAAATTGTCATTTTGGTGGAGAACAACATAACCAAACCCACGTTGTTACCACACAAGTGTTAAATAGACAGAAAACAATTCTATTGTATGCATGTATTTCTTCGTGGGGTCAACAGCTCAACATGTTCCATTTGAAAACATTTTCTGGAATAGCCATGTTGCTGAATAGCCTGTTTGATAGGAAATAATTAGATTATTTCATCATGGAATTTACCACTAATTTCTACAGCTGAAATTGTAAAATACTTCCAAAATCAATACCAAAATCTGCAGTCATTAATAGGGCCAGAATTTATCCTACTGTCACAACATATCACCACGTAATGCGTAGCATTACTTCAAACCTGAAGTCAGTGGAGACTCTACAGGTTACAGCCTTGTTTCCCCTTGGATCAGTGGGAGACTAGAGATGGGTTTAAGGGCCTCCCCTGTCTATAAAGGTGGCATGACTTTGATGCCATTACTGTGACTAAAGCATGTACATGTATTTTTATCCCTGACCCCACCTCTGCCACCTGTATCACACAGTATGTGTGATCAAGTAGATCAAGTAGATTATATGATATGATCAAGTAGATTATAAAGCAGGTCAAAGGCAGAGATATTTCACAGTTATCATTTTACAGCCCCCAAGGATGTCCATGGACACACACACAAGAGAATGCAAGCTGAATCCTGGCTATACACTGAGTCTTGCTGTGACATTGATATCAGGGCAGTCTTTTTGGGGAAGAAAACAAACATGGTCCAGGGCATTCTAAAAGGTGAGCTGTCATCTTCTGAAAACCCTTGTGACAAGCCGCCTACTGAGATTTAGCTAAGAACTTCACAGGGATATCATATTCTTTTGAGCTGACCTTCTTAGAAAACTTTGTACTTCAAACTTCTGGAAATCCTTGCACCTTAAATCAAATACCCTTTTAAACTAGTCCTCATACAACACATTCTGTGGCCTGAATGGTACTAATACCAACTTTCTTCGGTAAACAGCATGTGAAGTGATGTAATAGAAATTGTTTCACCTGAATAATTTTGCACTGACTTCTGTGACAAGAGCAGGAGAGGAAAAGGAAGGTGGTGGCTAGGTTCAGGTAGCCATAACCATAAAGCAGAGGAGAAAGCTGAAGACAGAAGAAATAACGTCATACTAATATACTTTGTACTCAATTTGCCTGCTGGTCCAAGCAAGTACCCTGAACTTCCTTGTCTTCACAGCAGGGCAGCTGTGCTCCACCATGTAAAACCATGGGAGAGCAGAGCATGGGACAGCCAGTGGCTTGGCAACACCAGGGACCCTCTGGAGGATGATGGCTGCAGCAGATCCCACCAGAACAGCTCACCAGCCCTGCTCCCTCAACACTAGGGCACCACGATGAGGAATCCAAGTATTTGCACTCAGCCCACAGTCATCCCAGCTACACAGGCTGGTGGCTGATGTGCTCCAGCCTCAGCTGCTGCCAGAACCCTTGGGGTCAGAAGAAAGAAATGGCAGTCAAGAGATCCCTTTTATGGGGGCAGGATAATGGATTATCATTTTGTGTAGATCTCTGCTCTCTTCCACTCCCACACCTTTTTTCTTTTTTCTTTTTTTTTTTTTTTTTTTAAATAAATGAAAACATACCAGAAAAGTTCAGTGTCTTCTTTCAAGACTTCTCTATTTCACTAACTTGTTCCAACCTCCATCACAGCTCTTCCCTTGAGAGCAACTGTACAACAGCACTATACCTCTGCCCACACACAAATGCACTGGTTCAATGCACTGGTTGAAGGTATGAACTGGAATCTCACTATTAAAGGAACAAGCAGGCATCCCAGAGATTGACACAGATGCTATTTGCATGTAAAAAGAGGAAAAGAGGTGCATGACTGAGCCCAAATTAACATGAGCAAAGCCTCCCACTGCATTTGCAAACTACAGCTTGCACAGTGGTCCTAGTAGAGGCGCACACTTAGCTCACAATGAAGGATTTATACCTCCATAAGGTAGAAACCTTATAAGGAAACTTATTTATATATAAATAACACACACACACACACACACATATATATATATATATATATATAGTGTAACAGTAGTCCACAGAATTTAGCTTGAATTTTTAAACCCCTATTTTTTCTGAAATATATAGAATGCTAGAAAAATAGAAAAACAGTGGATGCAGTGTAGTGTGGATATGCCCATTCATTCCCACTTCCAGCTTGATTCCTGAATCTAGCTACCTCAGAGAGACATGCTTTTTAAGGCCTCTATCCCTTCTGTACCCCAGACTTCTGAATGTACAGAAATATTTACAGCGCTCACTGCATCTAAAAATGAAAACCAAAATAAGCAGGGCAAATGCAGATCTAATGCTCCATTTCCATCTTTCAAAAAAAGGAGAACCATTCCTTTTCAATATCAGCTCTTTCAAAGGGATTAATTTATGCCTGCAAAGTCTTGCTGAACACACACATTTCATGAACTGTAAGATTTCCAGATTTTAACATAAGTCTTTGTCTCTCTGGCTGAGTACAGAGATATCTAAGCATCCATGTCTGTGCCTATACCTACTGAGTCAGAAAAAGAGGATTAGATGTCTCAGTAGACTGTTCAAGAAGTGCAATTTTATTGCCCCCCCAAACCAAACTGCACTTTGAGGTCTTCTTGCAGAGAAGTTATAGACTCTTTTTATTTTATCCTCATACTTTCATGGAAGCTGTTGGAACAATTCAGTGCTTCCACTATTTTTGCAGTAGGTTTAGCTCATCTGAGAAACTAGAAAGAACAGTAAATGCAAACATTAATGGTAATAAAAATCAAAGCTAAGCTCTACATGAAGAGAAACAAATTCCAAAATGAAAAATTCGATTACACAGTACCTGCCTCCTGTCTTGACTTCCTCATTATACATAGAAATTAACCCTGTCATTAAGTACTTTGATCAGGCTGTACATAAACAGCTTATAACGGCATGAAATCTACCACAGCAAGCAGACAAATGAACGAGTGGAGAAATAGTGACATTTGGGGCTGCTGTCAGACATCAAGTGCTCCTACCTCCCTCAAGGCCAAACTGCTAGAGTAAATGGGGTTGCTCTGAGGATTAATTATTCCCTCCTGGTTTGCACTACTTCCAGAAAGTTTCAGCAATAATATCCAAGAGGCTATCATTTGGAGATCAGTACTGGTCTAAGATCTCTGAGAGATTTATAAACTGGGCTTTTTATAAACTGCTCTTTAGGTTAAAATACAGTATAGAAATTCTTCAGCCCGCAGTTGACCTGAAGCAATATCCTACCTTTTTAAAGTGTTCTGATGTCAAAAGAGGAATAGCAGCATCTAAAATATGAATAGTCACTATCATCTGTCTACTTAGAATTAAGGCATGAGAGGAGATGTGCCCATGGCCAAACTGATGCAGGTTTGCATTGCTGAGAAATGAGGTATGGCACCATTTCACACACTCCAAATATTTGCCACCTACATTTGGAGAACATCCATGTGCTAATACCCATTACAAGCAAAACTTCTGGGCAATTGAGAGTTTGTTTTCTGGTTGGTTAGTTAGTTTGTCTGCCAGGATTTTGAAGCAGAAGTTGCTTTCTTCTGGGATGCATTTAATGCAATGTAACTTTACTTAGTTGTGATCCTATCTAAATTCCTTGCACACACAGACTGCTATATGATCAGAGGTAGTCAGGCCAACAGCATCCCTCCTCAGCTGTGCCTCTGGTTTGCCATCAGTCCCTTGCCATCTCTGAGCCTTGTTGTCAAGCAGCTATGTTCCCTGCTGACTCTTCCTACCTCTTTGCTCAGAAGAGCCTCAGCATGGAGACAAGCAATGAGAGTGCCCAGGCACAACATCTGCCCTTGAGCACTACCTGGAGGCGCTGCACTGAATTTCAAAAGTACAGCTCAGATGCTCTCTGCTTTCCTAGGTTAGCTGTGATGGGGTTCTGGTCATTTACCAAGTACAGTAGGCACTGTAGGAGGATACAAGGGAGGAATCCTGATCCAAAAGAGGCAAAGGCAGTTTTCCATTGTATTCAAGATGGCCCAGATTTTACATTTAACAACCTAATAAAAGCTTGGAAAAACACTAAGCAACCCCAAAGATTATTTGTTTCTGTATGTATTGCTAAACATATTGCAGAGCAGACACTGTATCACTCCTAAAAGCACCAAAGTCCAGTATTCTCTTTACAAACCACAATCCATTATTTTATCACATTGATACAATCAGCCCCAGGATGTTACTGCAATCCATTGTTCAACATGGCTATAACCACAATTCAGAAAACTCAGCCACACACCAAAACAGCTGAGCCAAAACAGCACAGGCACCATTGAGCCTCCAAGAATACCACTCTCAATCTATAAAGCTGCATAGCTGTGTTTACTCATGCCCCACATACTAGTTGGGTGTCCACAAAAATGCTTCTTTCCAGACCCCCAAACTCATGCACTTCCTTCTGTACAGTCAAGCAGAGGGTAACCATACCGCACCAACATGGGTATACACAGAAAATATCATAGTAAGACAGTGTGCAAGGGATGAAGTTATCTGAAGGCAGCATTTTTACATCTGGCTCTGACAAACCAGCCTAATTGTAGCACCTGTGTAGTCACTGGTAATAAAGCAAATAAGCAATTTATTTTGACTTTGCAATTCCTGTTCTAAATAATTTACTTAAATATTGCTGGGTATTTTGTCTACACTAAAAGTTGTAATAAGTGTGTACCTAAAATTTCTAGCAAACCTAGAAGCACGTAACAGTCGAGGCTGCAAATGCACATTCTGTATATCAACTACCATCGCATTATCATTTGATATTTTTACAATTTGACAGCTTCCATTCTAAAAACAATTCACTATTAATATCAATTTTATGTAATTAACAGCATGCCAGGGATTTCTCACAGATTATGTCCCTGAAGAATCCCCAAAATTCAGCAAGGTGATTGAATCTCATATGTCAAGTTCTTCAGTGATTACTCTCTTCAGTTCACCTCCAGTGTTCTGGAGTTTGCTTCTGCTCCCACAGAGCATCCAGCCTTCCTGGTGAACTACAGGATGCAGAGCAGATTAAGGGCTCCACTCCTGACTAATCAAGACATTTTAAGCATATCTTACCCGCATGTAAGTATATGTGTTGCTTTAGTAATCAATGATATCACCTGAAGGTATATTCAATCAAGTTGTTACATATCACCCTGAAACTAGAGCCTTCTGATTTTGTTTAGAACATTGGTTATTTTCTTTGTTATTTTCCTTTTGATTGTTTAGAATATTGTTCATTTTCTCTGTTCATTTTCTTTTTCTTTTTTTTTAAAGAAGAAAGGGTGAGATGTCGCCCTGAAAAATAAGCTTCCTGATTTTGTTTTTCATAGTTTTAGACACTTTCCCAGGAAAGTAACTATAAACATAGATGTTTATACATTCCTTCTAAGAAACGTCTTTTGATGGACATTTTGCATGACCAGTGTGATTGGGAAGGTGGTAACTTAATTATCCAATCCCTGGTCATTGTCAAGAATCTATAAATACTGAAGTCGGAAAAATAAAGCTCTTCTTTTTTTCAATCACACCACTGAGACGTGTTTGTGTGAATCATTACGTGTCCTCTAGTGACAATTACACACCAGTCTGAATAGCTGATGCTATAAATGAGAAAAATACACTGATACAGCTTTTGAGCTGCTTTAGAAAAACTCACAAGTAATGTACTTAGGCACTGAAACTTATCCGTCAGGAAAAGTATAAACAAGAGAGGAGCAGGAACAGCTACAGTGGCACTGCTCCTCAAAACACACTCAATGGCTGTTGGAAAGCAAGGCTGAACCTTATTTTAGGTTTAAAACTGAACCTGGCAAGGAAGGCAGCTGCTCAGGGTTGCAGATGAGTGACAGAAGATATATGAGAAGCTGGCCTACCTAAAATATTTCAGAAGATGGTGGAAACTGTAGTCAAAGTTTTATTAAAGGTTTTTTTTCACTAAATCTCTGTTCCTGGTTTTACATGGGATTTAAAGTAGTGTGGTAACTTTATTTTATTAGTGACAAATCACAGCCAATGAGTACAGCATATATTCCCAAAGACAACTGAACAGTGTGGCTCCCTGTGAGGTGAGCAGATATAACAAGATGCCCAGTACCTGCAGTGGCTATTGAAGCTAATGAGAATTGCTAGTACTCAGCATCACTGATACTTGGTCAACAGGAGAGGAATTTGTGATTTATCATGAGCTTATTGATTACAGATGGAGACTGTTACAAAGACACACCCTTGAAAGGAATTGAAATTTCCAACCCTCGTGTAGCTGTGCACCCATAGGCTTCTGTCTACAAGATGATGTTTGAATTCCAGCCACATAAATGAGAAGTCCGTCTCATGGCACACATGCTGTGTCCTCATCAGGGAAAATCTCCTCAAACAGCTGCAATTAAACTCAAGTCACACAAGAGGAGATACTTGCTTTGGTATGTCTCCAAGCACTCCTGATAGCAGGTTGGAGCTTATGGGTGGAAGAACACAGGCCTTTGAAAAAAATATACTATATGCAATTGTCTTCAGGACATGACAAATATCAGGAAGGCAGTACATAAAGCATTTCCAGACTTGAGTCAGAGAACAAAAGTGAAGAAGATCCTTAATACAAGGTCTAACTCCATTTCATATCTACAGGTCCCAGAGGTGCTGTCAGATAAAGAGCAAGAGTGACAGGTATCTACAATATCCCTTCTCAGCAGTCTTTATTCATCATTGCCATTACTCCTCTACTAAACAGCCAGAAAGTCATGGAGAAATATTTTGTCTTCATTTTATCTGCAAGTACTTTCCAGAGACTTAATTCTAAAGAAAACAGAAAAGAAAATATAATCACTTGCAGATGCCTGTCCCTGGGACAGAAGTCCCCACTTCTTCATGAAAAGCATCATGGTGCACCTACCACAACTGCTTCTATTCAGAGCCATCTCTATTGAGGTGTCTACTCCAGATGCAGAAATCCTTTGGAAAAAGGCCTTGGTTGCCCTTCCATTTTTCCTGCAGCCTGTATTTGCATTCAGACTGTGTGATTTCTGAATGCTGGCTAGGAAAGGCTGATAATGACACGCCACAGGTTTCTTAACAAAATAAGACATTCCAGCGTTTTGGAAGTCTCGCTGTGCTCTTTTGATCCAAACAGACATTATTGCTAGCAGCATGGAGTAGATAATCAATGACTCTAAATGGACAGTGACTTGTTGATTTTCTTGGATTATCAATTATTTACACAATCTGAATATCCTGCATACCATCCAAACCACTGCTCTGCATATTATGCATCATATATGCTCTGCACTCTCTTCCCCAACAACGTCATGTATCAGGACTGCAAGAACGGCCAGTAGGAGTTGAGATGGTTTTAAACTGGGCATCTTGGCTTCCAAATAGTAAAAAATTACATGTGTAAAACTGCTTGGGCACTTGGTTCTCAAATAAACAGCCTAGAAGAAACTAAGGACTTTGTTGATCTGAAATTGTTAGTGCTTGGCACTTAAGAAAGCTCTTCAGAAGGCACCTGACAAATTACTTCATCAAGATTTGGAGGGACTTATGGGAATGCTTTTCAAGTAGTTGTTGAAACAGAGGTGCTCACAATTTTCTTAGGACATATGTCAAAATTAATAAAATAATTCCAGGAGCAGAAGACCGCTGCAGCCAGGTTCCTTATTCATCTGTGTCCAAAGGTTGGACTCTTCCTTGGTATGAAGAAGGCACAAGCCATGGTTGACATTTCCCTGCACCTGAGACTGTGATGACATCTCTCTCACAAGTACCTCTCTCACAACCTCTCCTTAGCCCATATGTTTTTTTCCCCCTCCCCCACATACATAATTTAATTTAATTTGGTCAAAAAGATATTTTCAGCTACCTGTCAAATTTGGATTACACCAGTCAGGATATCCAAAGTTATACTGGAGGAAGGATACACCTGCACCAGAGGCCAGATTTTAGTGGCACGCTGAAAATTCCCCAAAATGTTCAGGACCTGCAGATGGAAGCCTGAAGAAGAGCTTCATTGCACCTAAACAGCACCAAATGTTCCAGAGTGGGACCCCACAGAAAGGAGCAGTCCTGCCAAACCCTGTGCCCTAGAGACTGTCTGACCCCCAGCCCAGCACTCCAGAGCAGCTGTATGCTCCAAAGGCATACTTCAAGCTGCACTTCAGGAATAAACACCCCTTGAATGAAGACCCACCTCTCACTGCAGCAATGGGGTGCTTTCACACAGACAAAGGTGGGGAAGTCAGTATGCAAAATCCACCTACCTGTTAGAAGATTGAGTCTTATCCAACAGGCCACTTATTTCCTCCTGGCAGTCAAGCTCCCACCATACAGCCAGCACAATAAATGAGATTTCAATGTGGGCAAGCAGGAGGCCAGACACAAGTCTAGAAGTAAGGGGCTTTATTTCTTCCTGATAACAAAAGTGCCATGGTCATTCTTCCTAATTTCAGGCACCTTTTAAATAAAGTTCCACTCCAGAAGCCAAGCATGAAAGGAGAGGAATGAAAACTCTTTGATAGATAAGATATTACACAAGACTGTCAGAAGCTTGCTAGAAGAATGAAGTAACACTCTGGATACTGTCATTGGAAACAATAATGAAAGAGTACACCATTTTCTTAACTGAACTACTATCAAATCTATGTTACTGCCACACATATTTTTTGTCCAAAAGTGCCAATTTCAAGCTATGACTATTGATCTATATCTAATACTCAAAATGAACTGCACTACTAAGGAAAAGTGGCACCAAATCGTTTGAGAACATCAAACAGTAAAAAGCCAATGGGGTCAAATCAAGGTCAGAATTTGATGAGTAGAGTGTCAGAAATTTAATCCATTTTGTCCAAGATAATGTATAGCGCCTGCATTGGGGCTTTTTTTCCCCTCTCTTTTCTGTAATTTTTTTATGCTGGCTTCTCTCAAAAATATCACACTAGACTTCAACTTTTTTTTATGAACTTTTTTCCATGACTGGAGAGAGAAAAGATTAAATGGACTGTAACACGGACAGCAATTATGCCTCTGTTTATTTTCTAATGAGTCACAAGATTATTTTTTGCCTTCTGCCACATCATTTCAGAATACAAGGAAACCTTATCTTGGAGGAGACTTGAGGAGAAAAAATAACACTGTTTAAAGTTCCAGTCCAGCAAGAGACTGAAGTGCATTTAAAAAACAAACAAACAAAAAAAACCTCCAAAACAACAACAAAACAAAAAAAGCCCAAAACCAACAACCAAACAAAAAAACCAAACCCCAAAACTTTAACCACAACTGAAGTCTCATTCACTTAAACTCAGAAATGATGGGTAAATCTGTTCCACCAACTGGTGAATGTGTCTATCAAGTTCTATTAGTGGTCTCACAACAAAATATTCAACAGCTCTCAGTGACATGTTGCATGTACAACTCAGCATTCGGAGAAAGTTAATTCCCTAAAACTGTGGCTAGAGAAGGCTTCTCCTCTACCCCCACCAGAGCCATCTGTGCCCTTTAACTGCTTCCCATATCACCCCACCTGTCCCAGATATTCCCCAGCTTCAGACAGCTGACAGAACTTATTTCCAGTCTGAGAGCCAATCCCAGAGAGCTGTGGAGGCAGCACAGCTGTGAGCACACTGACCCAGCGCTGCCAGGACTTCCAACTTGGCTGAGGCTACTTGCTTTTGAAACCCAGGCCGAGAAACCAATTTGATAGTTGCAACACCGTCTGCTTCTCATATCACAGTCTAGTAATTAGTATGCTCTTGAAAAGAAGCATGAGATATGTATTCATCAGTTCAAACCCTTGTCTCTCACCTCCTCAAAAAATGCCTTAACCACAGGGTTTTGGATAGGGGGACTCCCCTCTAAACAAAAATTCAGGCTTTGATCCTAAGAGCACTGAATTCCCAGCCTAGTGATCAGGACACATGGCTGAAAGAGAAAAATCCTTTATCTGAGAACTTTTCATATGTTTTAGGCAGTAACTGGGGGTGGGCAATACGAATTTGGATCTTGTAAGGAAGAGTCTCAGTGTGACCTCCCACCTCCTACCAGAGTACAAAATATGCAAAAGAGGATCCATTTTAAAGGGAGAGCAAGATATACACTCCTTTCTGGAACAGCACTACCTCCGTGCTGGAACACGCTTTCTGCAGTAGTAGGTAAAGATATCCCTACTCAGGAGATGTCTGGTGCTTCAGAAACACCCACGTCCTCAGGACATTCCTACTTCCTGGCTCTAGAGATTCTGCTTCAGTGTCTGGAGATTCCTGCTACCTTTGGTGAGCCTCAGGCTTATCTATCCCGAGGAAGTTCAAAGACAACGCAACTGGTGTGGTAAAGACAGGGCACAGTTAGGTTGAATAATTTGTTACCTAAAAATGCTTCTGACAGATGGCAAGGCTGTTCTGGAACACTGTGAACATAACAGATTTTGGGACAGGGTGCTGAAGAGAACTGATTTTAGTGAAAAGTTGGATTTTTATCAAAATGACCTTTTCCACTCCAAGTGCCTGCTTTGCATAGAAAATTGCAAAGAAAACTCCAAAATTTGATAAGAAATTGAGCATCCCAGTGACTTAACTGGAGTTCTGGTTTGGATGTCATTATCCCTCATGGCCCATTAGCTGCAACAGGGCTCCATGTCCAACATGCATCATTGCCAAATGTTCCCATGATGTATCACAACAGCACAAGAAAAGAGAAAACCATCATTCTCGTTAAAAAAGCTCAGAGCTTAAAGAAGAGAATGGAACACTTGCCCCAAGCACTCACAAATTCCTTAATCAGACATGGAAACCAGTTGCTTTTACCTTGCTTCCCCTGCCCCCTCCAAAAAAACCAACATTCTAATCAATTCACAATCCATTCTAATTACCAAGGCATTTTCAGGCTGTATTTCTAAAGAAATGAGGCTTAGTCGTTGGCATTATTCTCCATTTATCTGTCCAATGGTCAGTTCTTTTTCCCTTCCCTTCCTATCTCCTCAATACCTTCAGAAACTACCTGACAGACAGGGAAGGGTAAAGAGTTGTTGGGTGGGAAGAGTAGATATAAAAATCCTTAGTTCTGTCTTGATACTTTGCAACCACAGCACAGATCTACACAGCAGGTCAGCAAGTGTCTGAGGTTTGAGAGGAAACACTGCCAAAATGTGGTATCTCTTTCCCCTTAAAAAAAACAAAAGTTAAAACAGTTTATTACTAGGTGTTGTATCACATCTAAAGCTTTCAGTACTTATGTGACCTATATATCAAGTGGAGAGGGATCTTACTAAAACCTTCCAGGAGGAAAACGCTCACACTAGTCAGTCTAGATATTCTCTAGCAAATACAAAAGTGGGATTAGATGGTGCTGCTATTTTGACCTGAAATAAAAATTAATATAAATTAAAAAATTAATAAAAGAAAAACAACTAAATCAGGTGAATGTTAGCTAAAACAAAGCTTATTTTGAGATGGTGAAATACTACAATATAGCTTAATGAGGTAAATCCATTAGAATACCAATACTTTCTAAGGCATGTATATTTTATATGTATATAAGGAAGTATATTTTTGTCTTATGATTATGCAGAAACTTTTTTGTAAGAAAGAACTTGATTTTCTAAAGTAGACTGGAAACCAAATCATTAGCTTCTGTTTGGTACTTAGCTTTCTACATATCTAGATATTAAATTAAGTGCTTACTGAATTTTTAATGTCTACTTAATCTCTTGGTTTAATTCAGATTCATCATCTAAATTGTTTCATTTAAGTGAGATGAAAGTTGTTGATTTTTAATACTTTACTGCATACCTAGGAAACAGAATCATGGAGCATGAGGAAGACACTTGAGTTAAATTATAAATATCTGTCTCTTCAAGAAAAGATTTTCTATTTGTGTTGTGATGAACTTTTTTCCAATACTTGGTAATTCTCCTGGTTTCTACATATTCCACAAAAGAGGCAAATGTTACTGGTGTATAGCATTACTTCTGTATGATGCTGTATGCATTCAATTAGGCACTCCCACAATGATTTCCATATCTAGCCACTCGTTCTTCTTATTTCTTGATAGGTGATGGCCTTATCAGGAAGACGGGGGCGAGTCTGTTACTGCTTTGAGTAAACAACCTAAAGGTCATTTTAGATGTTGGTTTTGACACTCTTGGTTCAGTAGACACCCACCAGAGCTGTCACCAGTATGCTGAAATCACCATTGTGGAAAAAGTCTTTCAGTGGGTCTTGCTGTCTCTTCAAAAGAAGAGACCACCAGTGGGCACTTAATGATGAAATGAGGAAAAGTCTATCAAATTCCCCTCAAAGATACCTGACAGAGGCTTTTGGTCTGAGGTCAGGATCCAAGTGCTGGAGGTCTTCCCTGAGGTCTGCTAAGGTTAGGGGAAAGTCCTCAAGTTAATGGGGTCTCTGAGTCCTTGTGTGTCCCCAATGGTTGCCACAGTTCTAGCCAGTGCTCATGGACCTGTTAAAGGAGGTTTCTCCAAGAAGTGACAGCAGCAGAAGACATCCCAGCTACATGGACACAACTGACTTTAGCAGGCATGGCTATGCACACTACAATGAGAAGGGTAAAACCCAAGGCTCACATGGCACCCCCACTAGGGTGTTCATCTGCACAGCCATCACACACCCCACTGCCCTCCAACACAGGCTTCTGCAAGTACCATTTCTCTCCTACAAGGCTGAGCAGTAGAACAGTAGAAGGCACAGCTTTGCTGAAATAGATGCATCCACTGCCAAAGCGTGTTGGCAGCACACACCACCATTGTGCCTCCATCAATAAAAGGTCGTTCCAACACTGTATTTCTGGCTACTTTCTCCTACACACTCTTCAGCATGAAAGCAGGAAGAACCCAGCAGACAGATCTAGAGATACTAACACCTTGCAAAAGAAGAGTTGCATGACTAGAGCTAATATCCAGAGCAAAGGCCAAAGCACCCACAGGGCTGATATAGCAATATGCCTTGTATTGACAACTTTACAGACTGAGCAAAACATATCCCACAAGGGATACCACCAACCAAGGCAGAATCCAAAGTTCACTGCAGAATAACTCCCGAAGTCCTTTCAGGAAATTTCCTACAAACAAAAGTAATTTTCTTGTCTAAATTAGGTACTTCAGGCTCCTAGGCTCTCATATTAGGCACCTGAAGATAAGGTACTTCAATAGACTACAAAACAGATGACTCTCATTAAGTCCCAGGTAAAGAGCTACTGTGGATTCAGGTACTGCCTGGTGCTTCACCTCTCTCCCCTCACACCAGCATGCAGACAGCTTAGTAGCAAGGCATCTCAGACACTTCTCCCCAGACTGAACACAGCACCTCCAGTAACTGAGGTACAGTGTCAAATCATTCATCCTGCTGGAACATACTATCTGTGTCCACTTTACAAAAGTGGAAAGGTACAGCACAGTCCAACTCTCCTTGTCCAGCTAGACACAGGTCTGAGGTTTTCCTAAAAAGTGAGGGGACAGGTTGTACTGATACCTCCATTTTTCTGTAAAGTGAGGTACATGCTAATGTATATGCCGTTAAATTTCTATATGAAGTGCACCTTGTATCATATTTGCCTAACTTCTGTGCAGCTAAAAAAGAGAAGAGAGAAACCAGAGCCATAACAAACAGCTATAGAAGACAAAATATATGTGTGTTCTTCCAAGATGATGCTGTCTTTTCAGAGCCAGACACTCAAGTTACTGCATTTACCAGACCTCTTGCTTCAAGACACAAGACAGTAGCTACCAGAACATCCTGTTCCTCTTTTCCACCATGCCTTGTGAAATCCAGCTGTAGCCATTGTGACCTCTGGCACCACCCCCAAAACCAACACAGGCTGTTCTACTGCCCTTAGAAACTTCTGGTTTTCAGAAGAGATTCCTAGCACAATTCACTCTGAATGGCATTGTGGCAAGGCAGCTAGTAATAGATAAAAACTACTGAGGACACATCCCATTGCTCTTTTTCCTCCCTTCACTCCACAGCAAAGAAGGTTCAGAGCCCAAGGATTCAGAGACCTCTGCAAAAGCAGTCAAGCCCAACTTCCACAGAGCCCTGTATGGTATTATACAGGCACAGTCAGAGCTGCTTTCTCCAAACACAGGGCTCCATTTTCCAGTACATAATTTTCACTTTGTGCTAAACAGACAACAGTGTGAAAACTCCCTTTTTTTGGGTTTGACATTATCGTACAGACAAGAAAACCATCTGCAGTTTTCAGCTTCAGCTTTTGCTTCAAGTTGGGATCTTTCTGTTACTTTTCCCAATACATTTTCAAGCCCAGACACTAATTCAGTCTACTCCCTACTTCAGCTGGTCTCCAACTCTGAGCAATGTCTGCTTTTCAGCATGATGCAGGAGTCACTAAACAGCACCTGATCAGGGTGCTTATAACCCCAGGATGCCATACCACAAAACAGGCTCCTTGAATCCAGTACTTAACCAAAAAGTGCATGAGCTTGCCAGCTACGCAAGCCCAGCACTGCTCGCTCATGAAGGGCAAAATAGCACCAGTGGAACTTCAGGGCAGTCTGATATCACAACCTGGCATATCTTCCTTGCTAAAGGAATCTGGGTAAAGAAAACACAAGCTGTATTTAAGCAATAATACCTTCTGGGAATGTCTAGCAACAAGTGCTCTGAGGAACAAGCTATGCCTCTGGCCCTTACCCTCACCGCTCAACATTCCCAGGTTGACTGAGTTAAAACAGCTGACTTAAAAGTCCTAATTGCTATTCTTAACAGTAAAATACTTTTTTTTTTTAATGTACCTTTTAACATGCTGTGAAGTTAAACGTGGCTTGCATGTTGCCATGGATATGATTTCACGTTTATAAGACTGGTCTCTCCTGGCAGCTAAATGGCGGCATGGGAACAAACAGCAGAACAGGGCTTTGTTTGGCATTTTGCTTCATTTAGGATAGCAGCTAACTGCTTTTCTTAACAAGCTTTTGATTTTACTGGAGTTTCTCTAGCACAGAGTTCATCCCAATGGCATTAAACACACCACAAACAATCATCCAGTCTGTGTGAGCAGAGCCCAGACCTCTGTGGCACCATTTATGACAATCAGGGTATAGGGTCAAGCCTGAGTATGTTTATACATCTGCCGTGGCTGATATCAGACAGGATACAGTGCATGAAAACATCCTTCTTGCTTCATCTCTCAACACAGAGAGCAGGGGTTGAGCTGGAACTAACTTTTATTCAGAATAAAAACACTATCAATTCTGAGAAAAATAAGGTTCTGAAGTTAGGTTTCCATTTGAAGAGAGGAGCAATTTCATTCCATAGGGAATCCCAGGAAGAATGTCCAAAATGGAATTGCTAAATTCATATCAACTTCAAACCAGTTACATTCATGCAGAAAGGCTAATGGAGCAAGAATAAAACCCAGACTGGCAGGAAGGTGTTACTGGTTCAGAATACCAGGTCTAAATGCCTCCTTCACATCCACACCTAATGACTCATGCCCACATCTATTTCAAAGACAGTGTGTATACCTCTAGCCCTGCTGGATGACTTATGTGGCAAAAGTCACCTGGTCTTCAGAGGGACATTTCAACGCTCAGTGAATGAACCCAGGGATAACTTTTGCCTGCTGGTTGCTTACATGTAGGATTGTATCAACTCAGCTGCTGTCACTAGGAAATCTGAAAATAAGATGCAATTGCACAGACAAATTTGGGGATTACACCACACCATGTCCCTCTAAATCACACAGCCAGACTGTTTACCTCTGTCTATGCATTGCTGTCATGAAAAGTTCTGTACCTATTTCAGTGTCAGAGATACATATCAGTTAAACCTGACTTCAGCTTTTGAAGTGGGTGGAGAGCAACACCGCCCCTCTCCTGTGCTGGAGCCTTCAACTAAGCTGCATTTTACTCACAAACATATCTGTAGTTCTGCTGTGTTCTGACTTTTTAAAAAATCTCATTGGACAGACACCACCAGCAAGTTTCTCCACTCCGTGGAGTGTCTTCACAGCCCTCCCACATAGTGAAAATGACTCAGACTAAACTACTAAATTTAGGGCATTGGTATTCTATGTGTTACGCTGGTGTTCATACAAGTAATGCCTTAAACAGTAAATTTCTGAATTAAGCATTCAGGCATCTTTTCTATGCTGCACTTGCCACTGAAAGAGAATGGCAATAAAGGTGGGCTGAGGAGGAGGTTATTTGGATCATGATTTGGCTTGTGTTTTGGCTAGAGCTATATGGGAATTTGAGTAAGGTTAGCATGCACTTTTAGAAGTATCTAACGACCCAGTATCATGATGTTAGATCTCAAGTGATAAGGTTGTGCAAGATTAGCTGCCCTTGGGAGATTCCCTTCATCTCAGGCAAGAGACAGCAGGCTTTGACTCATAAATGGGGAGGATTTCTCTTGGGATGACTAGACCAATTCCCACTCCTCAGCATCCAACTCACCCATCTTTGTGATGTTCCCTCCTGGAAGGACGGTTCATGAATCAGCTGCTGAGCTGCTGGTTGCAAATCCATCCAAGTTAGTTACCGATCCAACTAGATCAGTACTTCTGTAATATAAAATACTTCTTCAATATAAAATACTGAAAATTATTGGAAGTTTTTAATTTGCAAATTAGACCCTGATTCATGTGTAATAATCATCTACGTAGCAAAGACAGGGTAGTCTGGAAGAAACCTGCAATGGCCATGAAGTTATGTGGCTATCACCAGCAAGTTAGGGCTTTGCAGAGAGATTTTCCATGTGGTTACCACCCGGAAAAAAGGACAGCAAGTCCCTGGCCCCACAAGGAGCAGAAGAAGCAATGAGAAGGCTGGGATGAGAAAAGGAAGGGTAGAAAGAGGAGTGCTAATGAACCTTGTCAGTTGAGTCACTCTTTCCTCTCTGTTTGCTTAAAATCACCAATAAATCAATGTAAGCCTGAAGTCAGGTCAGAACCTGGCCAAGAGACCAGAGTCTCCCCTTTAGTCTGACCACACCAAGTGACAATCAGCAAAAGTTTATGTGAGTATCTCAGGCAAGGACATAGAAGCAATGACTCATCTATTAATGAACTTTGGTTCTTTATCTGGTTTCCAGGTGCCTCCAGAAAAGCATATTTTTCTTATATATTTGTGGCTTTTTAAACTGTTGAATAATCTTTACAAATATAATTCATGATCTGTTACCCAATTAAAACCATACAATTGCTAGGAGCAATCTGAACTGTTTACACTGCACATTTCTATCACATCCCCTTCCTTTGTTCCTCATCATTGGACCACAACTCTTCAACAAAAATTAGGTTAATGCAAAAACATTTTAACACTTTCACATAATCTGCTGTAGCTTCCAGGAACACTTATACTAGTGCAATGCATCATATTTCAACCTGGGAAGCTGGGCATTCTTGTCTGAAGTTCTGCAGAGCAGATAAGAATAATTCTTTTCAGTAAAACCCAAAACTTTTTCTTGTAGGAACACCTGCCCTAAGGAAAATTTCCACAGTAAAATGTCTATCCTTGTCCTGACCCCATCCAAGAAGCAGTGATCTTAAAAGACTCCAAAGTGCCCACTTAAGAGAATCTTAAAAACCCATACCTAGAAGCAATCTGGAGGGATTATCTCATCTCTTTCCTTGCTCTAAAACAGAATAGCTTAGGCCATCTCTGAAAAACATTCATCACACTTTTTCTTGCAAAAATTCAGACAAGAATATGGCACTTTCTCCCTAAGTAAACTGTGCCATGATTTTACTACTCATGCAATTTGAGAACATTTTCCTAACACTTGAGCCATGTTTCTTCACTTTATCACCTCATATTTGTCCAACCAGGCAACTTTGACTGGGTCAAATTACCCAGTTTTATCCCCCAGATTTTGAATGGTAGCAAAGTCAGAGAATATAATGAAGGGAAGATGTTGAAAGCCAAGATTAAGAGATATACCAAGATCAGAATATCTGCATGATACCTACTGCATACTAGTTGCCCTATAAACTGAAAAATTACATTAGTTAAACATTAATTATTCTTGGAAATTATGTTTTAAAATCATTTTACAATTTAGGTCCATACAAACTGTCTGACAAATCTGTCCCACTATCTGTCCAGGAATCCAAATCTCTTTCTTGAGTGAATTCCCAACTTCATTAACACTTCATTCTTTAGAATATTAAAGGGGACTTTTGAAAAAGATAGGGACAAACTTTTTACCAAAGCCTGTACTGTCACATATAGGTAAAACCTTACAAAAGAAAGGTCTTGTAAAATCATGGTTCAGGCCTTTTTACTTTGACTAGCCTTGTTACTTCAGCTAAGTATAGCTAACAGCTAACAGCTGATAAGTTCTCATGAGAAAAGAATGATAACAATGAGAATCAGCTTGCATATCAATCTGTCCTGTGGGAACTGATTGCACCAGTGAGGAGAAAGATTCTACCTGTGTGAAACATCCACTTGCCAGGAGACAAGAATGTAAACATACCTAGTAAGAAAGTTTTTGACTGACACAAACACTAGCAAACTCTAACCAATGAACTAAGTTACAATACATTGCTAACCAATTAGAATTAAACATGATGCCTTCTGATAACCCTATAAATATAAGCTGTGAAGAATGAAGTTCGGCTATGGTGGAAAAAGAAACAGGTGTTTTTGTCTCTACTGCGACAATGTAGGATAGGACATGATATTTTTAAACTAAAAGAAGTCAGAATTTGACTACATATAAGTAAGTAATTTTTTTACAGTGAAGATGGTGGAACAATGATACAGGTTGCCCAGAGAGATGGTGGATGCTCCATCACTGGAAACATTCATGGTCATGCTGGACAGGGCTCTGAGTGACCTGATTTAGTTGTAGATGTCCCTGCTTACTGCAGGGGGCTTGGACTAAATGGCCTTTAAAGGTCCCTTTCAACCCAAACTTTGTGGTTTTTGAATTTTCTGAATTCTGTAATTCTGTGGACAAGTAAATCTTCCTTGGTAAAATTCAGTTAAAATATCTCCCCAAGAACTTCTGCCTTGTGAAACCGAGTTGCCTCAATATATCCTACCATAGTGATACATTAAAGGAGTTTTGCTGTATTGACTTTCCAAGCAATATTCACATAAAGTGTCCCTTGCCACTAATAAGTACTTCCAAGAGTTGCTGAAAAGCATCTTTCTACTTGTCCCAGGCAGGTGGCTTAAATTACACCTGCCTATCAAAGAGGCTCTGCTCTTTCTCTTTCTATCCTCACCCAGACAAGTCTGGACTTTGTTATTCCACAACTTCAGGACAAGCATGGATAACGCTTCTCCATTTCTCCAAACCTGTCCTTTACAGAATGAGCTGTATGAATGCTCCAGTCCTGTGACTGATCTCAGCAAATTTCTAACATATCTGAGAAATATTTGACTCTCTTGCTACAATGCTCCTTTTCCCATATTTGTACTGATGTTGCCTTCTTACCCTTCCAAAGGTGCTGCTGTAATATTCACTCTTTTAAACCTTTGCACTGACTTCTTTCAAACCGATCATAAAGTTCTTTTCCCACTAGGCTGGTGAAGGTTGCACTGTGATAGAACCCTGTTTCTTCATCATCTAAGAGAAATTCACATCCCTGCCTTTGAAATATGACATTAGCAAATGCCAAATATGTTGTTTCCACACTTTTGATTTAAAAATGAAGTGAAATGAAACACTTAATTTCAATGAGCTGATGTTGAGGGTTAGGTGTCCTTTTTTGTTGTTGTTTGTTTTGTGTTGTTCTGTTGTTCTGGCCTGCCCGTGGAATTTTTACCCATTAGCTGCGGAGACAACCTAACTGTGGATATTTAGTGGGTGCTCAACAGAGGACAAAGAGTGGCCGGGCCCAGGGGCGGGGAAGGGGCAGGAAAAGAGGGTGGGGACCAGTTTTTGGCTGGCTTTCTTCGGCTTCGGTGGAAGACATTCGTTTGCTGGGTCGCGGAGCTGCTGCAGTGGAGAGAAGGGAATTTCGCCATCACCCAGACGGAGCTGCTGCTTCTTCTCCTTCTCCCCTCTTTGTTGGTGGCCTCACACCCCCTGTCCTGCCGGGACGTGTGGCAGTGCCAGCCACCACCGCGGAGCTGCTGATACACCTCAGCCACCGGCCCAGGATCTCAGCTCATCCCTGCTGTTTCCAGCTGACTGTTCCTCGGAGCCCTGCAGGAGCACCAGGACTGACTGCCCGAGGGGTTTGTGAAAACGAAGCCTCTCCTCCATCCCATCTCAGCCGAGAAGGCTGTCCCGGGGTCCCTGGTTCTGTTTTCTGGTTATTGCTGTAGTTATTGTTGTTTGTTTGCCTGATTAAACTAGTAAAGAACTGTTATTCCTATCCCCAGATCTCTGCCTAAGGGGCCCTGGATTTCAAAATTATAATAATTCGGAGGGAGGGGGTCTACATTCTTTCATCCCAAGGGAGGCTCCTGCTCTCCCTAGCAGACACCTGTCTTCTAGAACCAAGACAGCTGAACTAAAGCAAAATATTTTGATCTGACCCAGTTTGACTTCAGTTTGCATCATCTGTCTAAAGCGAGCCTCTCTATCCAAGTTTTTTCCCATGATCCAGCACTACAGTAGGTAAGAGGAGAGACTGCAACACATCCTTGGTTAGATAATGCAGAGATGGGAGTGGCTGTAAGAAATAATCATGATACAATGCTTCCTGTCCCAAAAATACCACAGCAGTTCACACAAATGGCTCAGACTCACTATTAAGTAACACACAGCAACCTAGCTCAGCAAACTTGAAATGGATCAAACTGACTAAAAGGAGAGTATTTCAGTAATAACCTCCCAGCAAGTCCCCCTTAAATTTCAATCTCACAGAATTTTTGCATAAAAGTCACTTGAACACCAAGTTTTTTTTAACTTCATATAATTAGCAACTATAGAAATAGATCAGTCATCATGACTTGCTGCACAGGAAGATCAGAATACTGATTCATACATACTTTCTATACATTGAATTGCTTTAGAAACCTGGTACTTTTACATCTTCTTCATACCATGACAGTTCAAATTGAGGTCTTTGCTCTCCAATGGTTTCCACATGATGGGAAGTGATGCTAATCATGAGAACTACCAGAAAATTCTTCAGAGCCAATTAGATGGCATCAGTCACAATGATATTAGTCATCCACTCCTCAGTCTGAAAATTGTCATTCATCTACTCCTGAAGCTGCAAAATACATGAGGGAAGTGTACTATTTCCCATTCTTTTTGCAATCACAAAGTGACATGAGCTTGTATTTTCTGTTCCTTTTTTAGGAGAATGGTGGTTACTCTCTGTGCAGGTTATAAGAGAGACTTTGATCTCATTTAACTGCTTCATACTGCCTCTGCTCTTTCTTGATCACCACATTGCCCAGAAAGAAAATTGGACGAGCAAATGCTGCCATTAGTCTGATGCCATTACCTTCTGCTGCTTCTAAGGACAAGATGAGTGCGATGTGACTGCTGGTTAACAGTGACAGAGGAGAGAGCTATCACATATGGTGCCATGACTCAGCACAACAATGAGAATAATTAGAAAAGCATGAGAAGTGGTAACCAACATGTGGAAAAGTGGACACTCAAGGAAAATCTTCCAAAAAGCTGATAGTGAAGCATCAGAAGATGCTAATTGCAGAGGGTTCAAAGTGGGGGATTGTAAGAATAGATTGAGGAATAACACTGCAGCAGAGAGATAGACTGCCCTGGAGCAGTCAGCCTAACAAACCATACTACTGAGAATATTAAGTACCACTGATGTCAGTGAGCTATGAGGTGGGGGAAGTCCAGGAGGAACTGATAGGAGGAGAGGTTGATCATACCCTATTTTTCCAAAGCAGGATAGTTTGGGAATCCCAGAAATGCTGGTGTAGCAATCTATCACTTTCTCCCAGCCAGGAGACCAGACTATCCAGTGGCCCTGGTGAGCACAGGCATCTCTGTACATGATGTTGTTCCAATGTGAGAGGCACCTTTGAAGCACTCGACATCTCCAAAGAACAGGCTGGCCAGCTCTGGAAATACCAACTCTTGAAATCCCTCCAACACTTTGTTTTTGGAAGACAGAGGTAGTAAAAAAAGATGAAAAATCAGAAATATCAACCTTTCTAACAGAGGGGTAAATAGAGCAAGTTAATAGTAAAGTAATATTCTTGAGAAGGCAAAGAAAAATCTGTGGCCGAGAAGTTGAGATGCATCTAGCACATCTGGTAAAACTCTGCCAAGGTTTTCATGGCATCTGGTCCTCTGGGATGACATTTCGGCTTACTGCCCAGTTGGAATTTTCCCTTGAAGGATTTTAGGGGCTAGATTCTCAGCTATAGTAAACTGTGCTGCTGCTTTTTAGAAGCAGGATGATTTTGAGCAGGAGAGGGTTATGCCCCAGACCTCAGACTGGTAGGATGGTTTTCTCAGGGCAGCTACATCTGACAGCTTCACAATGAAAGGAAATGTTATCCATGGCATGAAACTCCAATTCAACAAACAAATTGGAAACTGACTTTATAAGAAGTCATGTTAACAAATGGTACCAAATCCAAGTGGCAAAGATCACAATTACCTCTTCACATTTTGCCTTTTCACTGCGTGTGTGTGTGTGTGTGTGTGTGTGCTTCAGCCCCAGAGAAATAGATTATTACTCAAGAAGTGGAGCTAAATAAACTATAACATACTAGAAGGAGATTTGGCTGTGTTGATATATCTGGAGTGTGGTACAGCAAAATATTCCTCTGTAAACACTGAGATATCTCACCAGGATTTCTCATAATTATGAAATAATTCAGAGTATCTCCAGAAGAAGTCTTAGATTTTAATGCCAACCCTAAAACTAAAACATGCCTGAACTAGATAAATCAGATAACCTAAGACCATATTTACGTATCTATAAAAAGAAGATAAGGAAGGACAACTGGAATAGTAACTGCACCCTGCAGTTGTTGCTAGGCTCAGCCTTCTACATCCAGCTGCACTGAAAAAAGATTCATTCTCTTCAAGAATGAATCTAAGACTCCCTGATTTGTTTTTCATACTGTCCAGTAGAAATAACTTGATCACAGTGAAATAGGACTCACGGCAGCCCTCTTTTTCTCAGAGAGAGATCTTTCAGAAACTTTGAAGATACTTTATTCCAATGTGCAATTACAACAAATGGTTTTTTGCACCATGCTAACAACACAAAAGGTCTCTGAGGCAGCCCCTGCTTTGCTTGGTGAATGAGTGAAGCAACATTGACCTAAGAGGTGTTGATGTATCCCACAGGAAGGGGAACAAACTTCCACTGCAGGGCATCTTCACACCAGTGCACTTCTCTCTTCTCCAGCCTCTAACTGACCTAGATATACTGCTGGCAAAAGAATATTAGGAGTGAGATTTCTGGTAGATGAACTCCACTAGCACCTTCTACTACGTTTTAGGAGATCTCCAACCTAGTTGTCTATGCACATCCTGCCAGAAGTTACAACTGCCCCTGCAGAGTCAGAAAAAAGGAACGTTTCTCTGTGTATTATCATCCAAGAGATGGTCACTGTAGACATGGCAAAGAGGAGTTCTGGGCACATGCAGTATGCTCAAGCATCTGCAGCAAATCAATCTGTCTGTGGGCAACAGATGCCTTTGCAGACATGCAGCACTCCAGGCTCTTTTTATGCTCATCTGCACTTAAATACTTGGAATAACTGGAACTCAAACTCGTACTTCCCTGGCTATGAGCAAGAAAAGCATACCACCTTTAGCCTAGAGTTAATGCCTAGGCTTAGCTAATTGTCCTGGCTCTCTCCACTACCAACAGGCAGTGAAGCTGTATGATTCACCCTCCTAAATCCATAATGAATCACTCTGGCCACATTCAGTGAAGAGCGAGACACACAAGAATGCTCATACATGTTGCTTAGACTACAGAGCCACCTTCCAGACAGCTCAAGGAGGGTAAGACATAGCCTACCTGAATGGCCTTCTCTTTTGAATCCAGTGGTCAAGGCAAATAAAAAAGGAACTTGGGCTGTGGCTTTTTGACACAATAACTTTACAAAGATATAATGAAAGCAGTAATCCAAATGCAGTAGTATTAATTACAGTAACACAGGGGGCAGTTCCTGTAGAAGTCAACAGCTGTTTCACATGAAACTCAAGCGTACCACAGCTTGTGTGTAGATGTGTACCACACATCTGCCCAATATGAAAGCCACTACCAATTCACATGCTATGTATGTTTTCAGTCAGAAAAGAAATGAAGCGATTGATACAAGGGTCTAGAAACCAGGTCATGAGATTCCTTCTGCATGATCCTGGTGTCCTGCATAAAACTTCCTGTCCAGACAAACACCTGCAACCTCATGCTTTCACCATAGCTTTGATTTATATCCTTTGCTTGGCTTCTGCAGTACTTTCAAACCTTCTGGAGAGGGTCTGCTTGGGCCCAAGCTGCACTTTTGGGGAAATGGCAGGGAAAAACAAGCTTCTGGCAGTGGGAAAACAGACTCTCCTATTGGTTTCAAAGTTTCTGCAGGGACACACCAGCCAGGGCAGGCTGCCAGGCTTCTCTCAGCAAGAGCTGCATTGCCAGAAATTATCCAAGGGATCCACTACATCATACAGAGGTGCAATATGTACATGCACAGACCTTGTGCTCCAGTGTTTCTGAAGCAGCTGCCCTTCCTGCCGTGAAGGTTCTGCCATGTCCATAAGAGGGCTGTTCAAGGCCCATTGGAACAGGCCCAAGCACTGGGTTCAAGTTTGATTGGCTCTGAAACATCCAGCTGTGTAGTGTGACATGACCCTTTATCTGCTGGAGGAAATGGGATTTTATGAATTTTCATTCTGAATACATAAAGCAGGTAGCTAGATGAAATACAGCACAGTCAAGCTCTGAAAAAACTTACTGTAGGTGTGAAGACTGCAAGTGACATACATAATTCTTCATTTAACACTGATCTCTGACTTGTGGATTGTTCTCTCTTTGAAAAACCCTAACTATTCTTTTCACATGGGAATTTTGACCAGAGACACTGAAATGTTTTAACACATAGATTTGGCATAGAGACTGCAGTGAGACATTGATCTGGCTGGGTTTGTACCTACCCTGTGGCTGAGGCAGAAGAGCAAATGTCTATGTCAGCTACATCTGGAAAGAAAAAGGGTTTCTGTTTGAGTCAGCATACAGCTGAAACTCAAACAGGTAGCCAGGAACTGACTGCTCCACTGGGTTCTGACACTTATGACAACATCCCTCATCAATCAACTTTTGAAAGATCACACATTGGAGTGTATGCCACCAATTGAAATATACTTATTATGCAACATAAGCTGAATGCTTTGAGAGGACTACTTACTTTGAGAGCACTTTCTCCTGTACAACTCCCTGTAGGATCCTACTTCCAAGGCTTATAAGCTAACCAGGTTGTCTAGGCCAAGTTCTGTATGCACTGTGGATAGATACACCACAAACCAAGAGTAGCAAGAGGACACAATTTCTTCCCTGCATAATTCCCTGCATATTCCCCAGTATATCATAAATAATACAAATCAGTCTATGAACGATGGGAGACTATCAAGTGTATGCAACAGCCATGACTTACACCTACCAGAAATGTGTGCCAACACATCACATCAAATGACTTTCTTTTCACTTGGTCTGCATATGACCTTGCCGTGTTCATTCCAGTAATAGAACAGCTTCAACCTCAAAATTATCTTTTAAATAACATTTTTCAACATGCTCCCACACTTAAATTAACCAAACTTTTAACAACACTTCAGCCTATTTTTTTTTCATACAGGTTTAATGCCAGAATAGTTGGGAAAATGTAAGAGTATCTTTTTAACAAAAATAAGTATTTTTGTAATGACTAAAGCAGCACATGTGAAAGACAACAATCTAATAGCTCAGATAATGCAAGGTGATGCATGTTTTCATACCAATTATTGGTTTCTTAATTTAGCAAACAGGATTTTTGACTGCATTTAAAGAGGAAATCAGCAAATCAATACTAAATTTTCCTTAGAAGAAAGTCATAAAATAAATCAGGTTACCACAGAAACAAATTTAAGCAAACTGGTACCACAAATCAAGTAATTAGGCAGAAAGAACCATTTAATGTCTTCAAAAATTAATGATTTATGATACTATGTCATGTTTGGGACATAAATATTTATTATCTTGCATTTTCTGATCCTTCAACCCTTTCTATTAAAGGACAACCCAGAGAAGTCCAAGCAGCAAACAGTAAGACAATACAAGCACAGAAAGCACATTTTATGTCAAATTACTCCATGCACAGGGAACATTGCAATACTGTGTACCTACAGCCATCCATGGATTACAGAGTCTCCTGTGTATACCTGGCAGCAGTCTAATAAATTTAAATTAAACTTCCATAAAGTAGACAGAGGCAGTCTTTTTAGTCTTACCCTACAGTACAGCAAGAAATGTATTGTGCTCTGTATTTGCCTTATTACTTAGTTCTTCCTGCCAAAAAGCAAATTTTCCTAAACACCAGAAGCAGAGAGAGAACTTTAAGGTTTAAATCCTTATGCTCTTTCATCTGGACATCAGCAATAGCCATTTCTTCAACAACTCACAACGCAAAGGGTTGTTATTTTCCCTGCAGGACTCTAATCTGATAAAGAGCCAAGACTCAAGCCAAATCTCAGCAAAATGAGAAAGAAAAAATATTCTGTCTTCTTTATTTTCCCCTTGCTCGTAGAACATTACCAAACTGGCCTTTAATATAACTTCAGCTCACAGAAGTAATTCTTGAAAGCCCATTGGTGGAATGTGCATTTCCTTCTCCTTTCAGATTGAAAAGGAAACTTTGTGTGAGTTTACTGTAATGGAGTATTTGTATCAAAAACACCCTGACCTCTCCAGACATAAGATTAAATACCAGCAGCCCACTCTGTCACTAGTTCACTATTAAGAAATTACATGGGAGGAAAGACACAACATAAAATTCACAGGAAGAAAAATAGAAAAAAAGAAAAAAATACATCAGTAGTGGTGGGAGTGAATGAACAAGCTTAATAATGAAGTCAGTAAAAAGAAAAACACCCTCTGGCCAATTGATAATAAAAGGTTACTTGAGGCAAAGGGTCAGATCCTGAGCAGTGCACACTGGCCCAGCTTCTCCAACCTCAGCAGAGCAACAGTGATTTATGGCAGCTGCAAAAAGCCCCAGGAGACAGAAAAACCCAGCTATAAAAATGGTACTGGAGGCCCACATTTTGAAAAGCTTCCACTCACTTTTAGCACCAGACTGAGGTACAGAGGTGACTCTGAGGGTTTGTTTCTGCGGAGGAGCTGCTATGAAGTAAGCTGAAGTGTGAATTTACACTGCATTTATTCTGGGTCTTAAGTAGGCTGTAAATTCACACCCAACCTATTTTACAGGGATTTCCCCAAGTATATAAGTCCTAAATTTGCCTCCTAATCATGGAGGTACATGAAATAAATAGATGCTTTCAAAACTGCAGACCCACACAGGAATCTCTCTTGCTTGTAGGGCAAGTGGGTACTAAATAGTATATATTGTATTATAGTCCTGCAAGTGCATGGTGCTGTTCTTTCAACCACTGATCTTAAGGCCCCCTCCAGTCATCTCTCTCAAGATGTTCTGATACCCCTGGATCTATTCCAGCTTCATGGCAGACTTCCATATGCCAGCACCTGGCTTCTCCCTTCCCCATTCCAGTTCCACATACAGAGGTCCACATTTCTTTACCTGACCCTCAGGGGGAGCAGTAACTCCTCATCCTCGTGCAGAGGTGTTGTGTCCTACCAGCTTCCTACCTCTGAACTAACCTAACCATGCTCTGATCATTCATGACT
This sequence comes from Parus major, assembly GCF_001522545.3. Classification (NCBI taxonomy): domain Eukaryota; kingdom Metazoa; phylum Chordata; class Aves; order Passeriformes; family Paridae; genus Parus; species Parus major. Next base: position 4,407,901 of record NC_031775.1, on the reverse strand, counting down.
CACCCCCAGAAGCACTGGATCCCTGGGTTAATGCATGTCCTTTGAAACCTCCTTCAGAGTCATAAGGTTAACTCCATGCCAAGAAATTCCAAGAAATGCCAAGAAATGCCAAGAAATGCCAAGAAATGCCAAGAAATGCCAAGAAATGCCAAGAAATGCCAAGAAATGCCAAGAAATGCCAAGAAGCTGGGCAAGATTATTCACACTTTTTTGGCTGAAAGATGCTTTTACACACAGCCAAACAGGCAGCCAGAGGCCTTTGTCAGGAGTCAAGAGGAAGCAGCTGGTATTGTCACAGCCTCATCAGGGTCCTCAGGATGGGGATTTGGTCTTCAGCAGGCTGGGGTGACCAGCTTGAATCACACAAGGCCTGGGCTCTTTCCCTGGAAGCAGCAATGAGGCTGTAATGGAGCAGAGCATTTATGTCTTGGCTAATTTGGAATGTTGCACTGCTTGAACAGCTGCCTGTGCTGGCTCAGGTGTCAACTAAGTCCCACCTGCGGCCGTACCACTCTGATACAGTGACAGCACAGTATCCTGAAGGATCCTTCTCAATAAGTCAATTTAGTTATATTCTCTGTCACCTGAAACAAACACCAGGTTTCTCAAAAGCAGACTGGAAGGCTTCCCTTCAGTGAAATGTCTTATTCTGCAAAGCATGAAAGACTGAAAGTCAGCTTAGAAGTTTTAATTTTCAGGGTATAATTTTTTTCATTTGTAGCTTTCCCAGGCTCTAAATTTCCTGTCTGTCGTCTCTCTCTCAGTATTTAATACTCCACAGCCAAGCTATTCTAAGTCCTTACTGAGCCTACCATTTATAAGGTAGCACTATAATATAATGATAACCACCAGCATATTCCCTAAACAAGGCACCCCAGAGAATTCAGTCGCCAAAACACATTCCTCAAGGCAAACGAACAGGGCCCTCCATGTTATTTTAATAATCTACTATCCCCTGAAATCACTGACAATACTAATCTATATATCTTGCAAGTAGACAAATGTACATGACTTTCCCATGCAATAACATACTGATTAAACTTAGAGCATTTCAGGCAGATCGTATTTATTATTATTATTACTTCTTATTAGACCTTATTAACCCTCAAAGGAAATTCCACACAAAAACACAGCATCAAAAAGCCAAGAGCATGTAAGAATTCAGTCTGTATTTCAGCCAAAATTCAATGATTCCTTTTAACTACTTCAGTTGCAAAGTTTTCAGAAGAACACTAAGCTGTCCTTTGAGAGCTAGCCAGTAGAAGGATCATGGCTCTCGTCCTTACCCTGTCACATAGTAGGGAGGCTTTTATTCCCTGCTAAATATAAAATATTTAAGAAAAACAAAACCAAGAAACAAACTGGGATTTGGTCAAGAGTTCATGCTGGCTGAATCACTGTGGTATGGAAACCACCAACTCTAAAGATGGAATGTCCAGAGCAATTTATTACCTCAAAGAAAGAGAAGAAAGAAAAAGAAGAAAAAAGAGGCCCTCAGGACCCATTTAGCTTGCTGGTTAGCTCCCCCAACACCTAAAACATAAAAGAGGATACCCTTTTGACAGATGCCTTGATCTTTTTCCTCTTCATCTCTCTCAGAGCACAGCCAGCAATTTGATCTGCACCACAGTTTTTCATATTGGGTGCAGTGAGAATTGTTTAAATGTCACTACCTGGCTCAACATGCAGAAATACTGTAAGGTCAGGGCACTGCTTCTTTCCTGTACATCCTGCACCTATTGCCCTCCTCAGCCTTTCCCCAAGGGAAAAAAAAAATCTACATACTTTACAGATTGAATATGGCCAGTTTCTAAGTAGAGATCCATTTAGACTTCTCTGGATTGCCTCTCTCTAAGAGGTTCCAAGGAAATATCGCTCAGAAGCAATTAAGGTCAGCTGCTCTTGGACAGACAATGGAAACATTTAGGGAGGCATCACAGCCATTTTGAAAGAGGCCTGGAAAATCTTAATATTGTTAAAATGTGCCTTCACAACTGCTGATAGGATCTAGTAATGATGTCTGTGTTGTGCTGGTGCATTTCATTGCCTTTCACAAGCCAAAATTTTACCACCAAATCATTTTAGCTAACTTTAAAAGGCAGTGTTGTGCCCATTGCTTGTAGCAAGAACAGTTCCTGACAACAACCTCACCATACATTTTTTGCTTTCCTTGTTTCCAAAGTACTGGCATACAGAAACACATTATACTTAGGCATTAAATACATTTGTCTCAGTTAACCATCATGTTATTTGACATAATGCTGTCACTAAAGCCAAAAATCCTATCAGCTTCCAGACTTACCTGAATGCTGTGCAGCCTTTTTGTCCATGCTGGATGGGGTGACTAAGAACTGCAGCACAAATGAGATGAACCTGTGCTGCAGAACAAGAGAGCTGGTCCAGAGGCTAAATACTGTAGCATGAGGAAACCTTGGATCAGCAGTTCTGCAACATATTTCCTTACACAGACTTATCTCCATCATTTCTCTCTCTGTGTCCCTGCTCTGTAAAATGGTACTTCTATATAACAGTCTCTGTGAGAATATGGTAAGAAGTGGCACATTGACAGGGAACATGGAAATACCTCTGAATCTATGATAACTCCACATTACCAATCAATCATCTTAAACACTCAAAAATTAATGATTCCATAGAATCATTACAGCAGAAGTGACTCACAAAAGACTGAAGGAATCAACACCCTCCTGAACTGCATTCAGTTTTGTGAGTGTAAGCTTTAAAGGGTTCATTTACCATAGTGATTGTATTTGGAATCACTATGGTAAATTTGGAATTTGGAAAGCAGTCTTTGAAAATTTAAGTATCTTTCTACAGAGTAAGCTGCCAGCTAGCTGCAATGTTATTTCATAACACTGGTGTCAATGACCACAGAAGCCTTCCAACTCAGCAAAGCATCCTCCAGGATGTCTTGATAAGAAGATCTATAAAAACTGCACATTCAAAAGCCTGGGACTGTTGGGCACTAGTTTTGCACGCTTAATGGAGCTGTTGCTACAAAGTGCTTCTAACCCTATCAAAATTTCACAGGCAGTATGTCAGAAAGCAAAAAATACTGAAATAGTAAATCACAGTAGACTTCAGATAGGCACCAACTTTACCTACAGAGGCTTGCATCAACCAATGAATCATTCTCCCTTTCTCTTTCCTGCAGGGCTTATATATGTCCTGCAGTCATGACAGCTCCTGGTGACCTCCTCTGGTGCCCCAGTCCTTTGGACTTTCACTGCTCTCAGCTCCACATGCTGTCAGCACCTGTAACATGAAATAGTACATTCTGAGTATTCCCTCTGCCCCTTCCCATTACATCAGTGCTCAAGTCTGGAGTAGCAGCGTGCTTCTGAAGCCAGAATGCCCCACATACTGTGCAGTCTCCAAGCACAGACCAGATTCCTTTCAGATGGAACTAAGCTGGAAGAGGTACCCCAGCAGCACAGGCGAAGTACAAAGGCCTCACATGGTGTGCAGGCCAGGGGCCTTCAGCAAAGCTGAAGCTCTCCAGGTCCACTCTTAGTTCCTACTACCATCACTTGTGGAGAAATTGCATTGAAGTAGCAGACATTCTTTCTCCTCCAGGCAAACTTAACAAATCTTTTCTAATCTGTACAATGACCCAAAACATACTTTGCTCTTCTCCAAACCCTCAAAAAAACCAGCTTGATGCCCGTCTTTTCAGACATATACCCAGCCAGCACCTCCAATGGATCATAACATTTGAACTGTTACATTTTTTGACTAGTCATTAAAATTGCCATCATTTAGGTCCTTGCCCATCTGCCATTGTCTGCCACTGAGTATTCTGTCACTCACCTCTTCCCTTTTACCTATTTCTAGTCTTCCATTTGGACTCACTTGTCCTGTTATTATTTTAGCTATGAATAAATCTCAAACTCATCACTTACACCAAATTAATATGAAGTAGCACAATTTCCTATGATTTCTTAGATTTCATGTGACTGAATTGCTATATAAGTTCTACCAGCGCAATCTGAACTTTCACATTACCTACAGAGAAATCATGTCCTTTTTTCTCTCCATTAACTGTAGCATCTCTTTGTGGATCCACAGAACTGAATGGAAGTACCTCAGCTGAATGCAAGACACAGTCCCCTAAATGCACTTAATGAAGTCATTCAAACAACTGATGCTATTTATATTGAATTTCATGACTATATAACATTCGGAGACAACCATGTATTTTCTGTGTCTTTAGAAAATACATTTTTCCTATTATACAATCTGAAAAATACTGGTTTTGTTTTAATGTAATTGTAAGAATCAAATTTATCTACAAGACCTTTAGAAAACAGAGACCCACCTCTGAATGCAAAGAACAAACATTTGCATTACCTATTTATATTAAAATATGCAGAAATTTCCAAAGTATTCAGTCAACTTATAAATTTTTATAACTTCTTTGGATTGTTAACATTTTTTAACACACAGCATTATTTCAGCTTTGTGGAAGGCTCAATAACAATCTTTCTGGTCTGGAAAAAAGGAAAGAACATTATAATAAAGAATGCAGAATAAATAAAAACAAAACAGTACAAGACGTACATCCAAGTATACAAAGACAACTTTCATGGTGAGCTATAAGCAAGTATAATAACACAATGTGCTGCATGTTGATTTCACCAATGAAAAGAATTTCTCCAGTTATTGAAGACTTTCCTGGCAGAATTTCAGAAAAAAAATTCTGACATTCTCCCAATCTGACTTCTGTGCAATGCAAGTCATGCACATTTTAAATACCAATGAATAATACTGCCTTTCTTCTGAGAACTGTTAACAGCTGTAGAAACTATTATAGCCTGTTTAAAATCATCTCTGTAGTCAATACTCTCCAGACACTTAGCAATACTAAAGCTATTCCAGGGACTAAACTAGAATTACTATGTTTGATTTATGTTGAAATGAAACAACAAACATCTGATCTTTAATTTTTTTTAAATAGCCATTCACATAAACACAAGAATCAGCTGCATAACTAGAAAACAATAGTTTGAAATAAAGGAAAAAACTTAGCAACTGAAAAATCTCCATCCGGTTGAACTTTCTCCCCATGTTGTCCCAAAAATCTCCCAACTGAGCAGAATTAGAATTAACTTTAAAATGCTTAAAAATCCAATGAACAAATCTCTTTAACTCCCCTTTTGAAAACCTAAAATTTCCTGGATTAAGGGTACACACAACTTGGAGATAAAAGTCCTTCTCAGGAGGGCTAAGCTTAGGCCTACTAAGGTTATTGGCCATCCTGGTCCCTTTCCCCACTCAATGATAAAAGAGGAACAAAAAGCAAAAAGGCCCCAGAAATATGAAACTTACAATTTTCTTCAGGCTGATGCCTGCTGGGCCAATGGAAAACCGATGGGCAGGTTTTCCAATGGAAAACAGACGGCCGGTCCTCAAGGGCTCTCTTCATTTGCCCCAGATGGTCCCAGTCAATACCCTTTGGATTGCCCCTTGCTAAAACGCAAGGGGTTCTCCTCAGGGAGTGGCAGTCCCAATAGCGGCACACACCACAGTGAGAACTGCAGGCGGACACTTCTTCAGGGGCTCTTTGGATGCCCCATGTTGGGCGCCACTTGCTGTGGCTGGGTCGATGGCAGGGGGTGCCACGACTACCCTGAAGAAGCTGTCCTGAAAAGGGCGGCCCAGGGGCACAGGCACGTCCCTTGCCTGGCGAGTGATCTCAGCTCAGTGGCAGCTTGCAGGAGACATGGAGAGAGAGACTAGAGTGCTGTATGGCATTCCACTGAGAAATAGCCTTTATTATAACAGGGTCCTCAGTGAAGGGAGCCAGTGCCAGCAGCTCCCCGAACTAGGGAAAACCTGGGGTTTATATAGGGAAAGAGAGGGGTGGGGGAAACTTGGATACATGTATCAGGGTGGACTGATAGGGAGAAAAAACAATGGGGTGCACTAAATTAACACGTCTAACTCAAGGACCTCTGGGAGTGACACTTTTCTCTCTCTGAGAGAAAGTGCCTTGCCTAGGGAGAAGCTCTCCAGGGGAGAGCCAAAATCTCTTGGTTGGCCGGTTCTTCAGCCCCCACAACAATGTACCGAATTTACAGAAATTGGACAAAGGAACACAACCCACAGTTAACTTCAAAAAGAAAAGATTTGTGAAAGGGTGAAAGATACTTTATACAGCCACGGCCACCCTAATATCTTTGTGGCGAGGCTGTGGTTTATAAGTGTTGTTTCATTAATCTAGTTTTTCAAGTTTTCTGAAATACACAAAATTATCAGCGGCCCAGTACAATATCTTGGCAATGCTCATCACCAGCTACTTCAGACAGATCACAGGTACAATGGACTGCATAATAAAATCATCCAGATACATTCAAGAGGAAGTTGAGATCTCTGTGTGTCTATTAAATAAATTAAATAAATAATAATTATTTAATAAATTAATTAAATAAAATTGTGTCTATGAATTTTTTTTCACATCACAGAGCACAGGTGGGAACAGGAGAAATGCTCTGTTGTGGCTACTCTGACATTTTTTAAAATATGACTGAAAAAAGAGACAAAACAAAAGTGGAACAAGTGCAAACTTCAAAAGGCATAAGATTTCAGATTATGTTCTACAGATTCATATATATTACTAAGATTTTTCATTCTAACTGCCACCAAGATTCCTTATTTTTTACACATCTTCACTTTTCAAGAAACAAAAAGGCTAAGTAAATATCAGATTTGTTGAGGGTTTATGATCTCTGACAAAGACAGCAATTAATTTGACCAATAACAATAATAAAGTGAAGATTAAGCTAATTTCAAGTAACAGTCTCTTCTTCCAGAAGAGTGCCATAAATCAATCAGGAAACGTTAAACAGCTCCAAAATAATTCTCCAGCTTCTTCTAGATTAATTCTGAATCTTTAGCTCTTAAAGTATCTAGAAAGGTGAAAGATAAGTTATTTGTTACCTCATTATTAGTTTTTCTTCAGTCAGTAAGTTACCTTATTTATAGCATCACACCTCGTCTTCTAATCAGAGCTTTCACATCAGTTTTGTTGTATTACCAATATGGCACAGGGACATTTCCACCTTCTCAAGCAGACATGCAAGTAGCAGAATACTCTGTGTGCCCTTCTGCTGCCCCAGGTGCCATCAAACACAGCTCTCCACATAGCCCCTGTGCTTGGCTGGGGAAAACACGACTATGGTATCAGTGTTGCTTTCCTAAAAGCCACTGTTAGTTCCACCAGTAACCTTTACTAAAAGACATGACTGGTGCAGTTGCCCAAGGATGGAAACTCACTATGACCAAGACCTGACTTATCCAGCCCTGCTGTAATGGGACTGAGCAAGACTGATGACTCCAGGGGCAACACAAAGCTTGAAATTCTGAATGCAGACTTAACATAGAGCAGAAATGCTGTCATCCTCTCTACTTTCAGGTCAAATTCAAGTTCTTGTGCTCAAGATCCCAGTTTCCCTTTACAAAGTCCTATGTCAGGCTGTTCCCAACACCCCTCTGCTTTGCTTCCTCCCTACTTGCTCACTCTGCTTTTCTCACTCCTTTTATCCTTGTGGGTCTCCTTTTCTTCTCTGTGCTCTGAGTCTTATCCCATACTGCTCTCTGGGCTAAGATCTCTCCCCCTGGGAAGCCTTTGGATGTCCTGTCTCAATAAATTTGGGACAACACTCAAATTCAGTGGGAGTAAAGCTGATCCATATCATTGAGGCTCTCTTGCCAAGCACCCCTTATCCTTCCTCTTGCCTCATCCTGTCTTTATTTAGTGACTGTAACTCTGTTCCCTTCTACTTAGCTGTTGGCCTACACTTCACATTTGCCAATTTTGCCATACTCAGACTGAGAGATCCTACAGGCAGAGTACCAAGTTGTTAGATTTTCCCTTACTCTGTCTATAAAATGGTGCCTATTAAATGTTTCCCCATAACAATGGAAAGAGATAATCAATTTACAGCACCAAAGGAAGGAAAAAGTGTGCACATAAGTGGGAAGAGGACACACTGTTTTCTTAAATTGTAATAGGTAACTAAGGAACTACTTTTTTCAAAATCACTGATCATATACAAGGCAAAAAGGCATTGTTTAAAAAAGCATAAGAAAGGCACCAAGGTTACTATAAACTATCATATCCTTTGGTCTGGGAATTTCAGCTTGGGTCTTAATTCAGCACAGTTACAAGGTAATTCTGCAAGTACAATCCTCTAGGGACTGCAAACGAAAATAAAAGTCATGTTCAAATCCACCAATTTCAAGGTCATGCATTTGAAATCAAGACAGCAGGGAACCAAAAAGCCTTGCAAAACTTACAAAATAAGCAGAAATCATGCAACCAGGAAATTCTCACAGGTATAACACCAACCTGGATCTGCTAAACTCAGTGGTCAGTAGTTCCATTAAACATAGTAAGAAAAATTAGGCTGTGAGTTAAGAGATCAGATAATTTGTAATGGGAGTCTAAGTGGACCACATGGAAAATTAAGCGTCTTTGAATGAAGACAAGCTTATAGAAAAGGTGAAGCAATGGCTGTTTTGAGAACCCCTACTGGGCACTGCTATAGAGTGCTAATAACAGATGTCAAATGCACTAATGGCTGCAACACAGGCAGAAGGAGTCAAACTTTACGTAATTATGCAAAAAAGTGATTTCATCCATCACAAAAAAGAAATGTAACAGAAAAATCTCTAGCATGTAGGCATAAGTGTAAGAACAGATCTTCCCAGCAATGGATCAGGAAGATCTGATCTTTAGCACTATTTCCAGAATGACAAAACTTTTAGACAGGTTACCTCTTTACTTGTGTGTGGATAGGAAAGTCACTGATAACTGAAAAACTCTTAAGCAACCTTCTGAGCTGTTTTCTATTGCATCAATTGTACATTGACTGCTCAGAACTGAATGGTGCCTGGTATCACTATTCAGAAACATGTAACTATCCATCCAGATATTTACACTGCATCTCTCCTACTGCAGAGAGACTACAAATATGAGCACACATGGGCAAACAATACTATTCACAACTCTTGGTTTGGCTGGTATTGCTGTGTTAGGGCAGTCCATGGGCAGGTGCTGTTGTTTCTGACAAGCCTGTTGGGTAACAGCGACAGGAATCTGTCAGATGCAGCCCACACACAGGATGCATCCCGCACAGCATGCTGACCTCCTCCAAAGAAGTTTCATTTTAGAATTCTATGGAACATGTTACAAATACCAGCTGGCAATGTGCGATGTATCAGAGAGAAAAGGAAAGGCGCAACAGGAAGTACAAATAACATGGAAACACCTCTCCGAGGGCAGCAGTGGGCTTGCTGGAGCACACTGTGTGCTTGCTTGGAGAAGCAGGCAGTACCTGCATGACAGAAGGATGCTTGGCCCATCAAACAAGGAAATGTGCAAAGGCACTTCTGTGCTTCTCGTACAATTCCCTGACTCTGCAGTTGCTAGAAGATTAGCGCTGTCTTAAAGACAACTCAAGAAGCTTCAGGCTTGGCCAAGAATAAACCAAGTAATAAAAAAAACTAATTAAGTGTAAGTGCCCTTACCTTCACAGGATCATATTCACACCACATGCAACTCCTTTCCCCCAGGAAAAGGCCCTTGCTGGTGCATAAGATGCAAAGGCCTTGCACGTTGCCTCACTACAACCACACAGCCTGCCATATCTTCTCCCCAGGATAAGGCAATTCTGAGGGACCTACTTACTCCTGATTTTCACCTTCTTTACACCATTTAAGGTGCTAAGCTGATGGAGATGAACTACCAGTCACACCTCCTAGGCAGACAATAAAATGTCAGAGGCTCCCAACTAGTAGAAGAGCCTTTGCACACCCAGCTATGGCAGCTCAGGGTATGTCTGCTCCCATGCAATAGGTTAGGAGATCCACAGGAGAGCTTTGCAGTTTAAATTATCAGACCACCCACCTAAGCCTATGAGGCAAGTATGTGTCCTCTGTCTCCCACTCTGCTGTGAGCAAGCTTCACACTACTGGAGAAGGATTGACTGGATAGGTGTCAATACCTTGAGTTACACAAATATATTCGGGAGAGCATTTCAGCAGCATGTTGAGAGCTCGGGTTCAGTATGGTATGCAACAAATAACAGCAGTATTGTCTTTTTAACGAAAAGGTTTTTTTAAAAAGTCCCTGACATTACGATTTTGCTTCTGAAAATTCTATTAAGACCAGTGCAGAAACTATTACCAACGAAGAGATTCTTTGAACACAAACAAAAGGATTCACCAGTCCCTCACTAGGAAGATGTGATATCATTGCATCACATATCCATGAGAAGGGCAGAAGAGATGCATTGTTTCACAGTACAGTGAAATGCTGTATTCTCCAAAATAAAAGTATTAAATTTGCAAGTGTGTATGACAAATAAAAGGAGTAAAATTGTCAGTGCTCTGGGCAGTGACAATCAGATGCTTGTAAACACTATTGAAGATATACAGTCTGGACTGCGATAAATTCCAAGCTGAGACTATATTGTACAAATTATACCACAGTCAAACCAGACTCTTTTCTATCTGACCCATCACTTCTTGCTTAATCCCTCAAGCCAAAACCAGTGAAATCCTTTCCTGGTCCTTGTTTAGCAGCCATATAGTGAGTGTGTTCTGATATTCTCTTACGTAATTCAGAGTTGCATGCCCTCTGACCCACATCTCTGCATCTCAGAATAGGCACTCAGTCTTGTTAGGGATGTATACATGTTAGCAGCACACCTGCTCTTACCCTTTGTCATGCCCAACATCATTACCCAGGAACTCCAGTGTTTCTTAGGGCAAAAGGCACAGGACTGCTGCACAGTCAGGTGGCCTAAGGAACCTGAAAGCTCTCCCAACCCCTGTGTTACACAGATTCGTGCCTTGTGGCTCACACTAAGGAGAATCTGGATACGAGTATGAGGCTGCTAGGGAGGCAGAGAGCAAGGAGGTTTTAGGTTTCAGCATGTCAGCCACATGTCATCTTCAAGGATGACACACTGGATAACAGGATTTTTAGTTTTAGAACCAAACCTCATGTTGGACATGCTCTCTGCAGTTATGCTGGTGCTATTAGCTTGTCAGCACCTCAAAGCCCTAAGTATGCTGCACTCTTCCATGCCTTTTAATTAATTATATGCTCCTTGCACAGCAGACAGCAGGAGGCTTGCAGCTACATAACTACTGAACTGAAAATGACAAGCTGACATTACCCAGATTAAGAGGATTTTCTTTCTCTTCATCTTATTCCTTTTCCTCAGCCTGCTCTATGTTCTAAGAGGTCAAAGTACTATCCCTCCAGTTCACTTAACAGTGATGCCTCTCCCTCACCTACATCTCTTCTCTCAAAACCCTACACTTAAAGCACCTAACATCAGCAGCCCCAAGCACTAAGAAAGACAATAAAACTTGTGTTGCCTTCCTCCCCAGTCTGCTGCCCACCTGTACCAGAGATGAGGGACACTTTGATCCCAGGGAATTACCACAGAAGAGAATGGCAAATTTTTGGCTCACTAATTTTCTCCAAAATTCCTTTAACTCTCTGCAGGAAGACTGACAGGTCTGTTGCTATGCAGATCTGCTGGCCCACAGCATGCCAGAGGCTGCTGTCAAATCAAGGCTTTAGGAGCAATCACAGAGCAGCAGGCACATCCAAACAGCATTGGAGAAGTCATCTGCAAGGAAGAACAAGTCCCATGCCGTGTAACATGAAAGCAAGTTGTAAGTATTTATTCTGCTATCACTCCTAAACTCCCGGGGACTGGGACTTTTTTATGCAACTCATATCCTCCAATCTAGTAACCTCAGCTCCCTGGAGACTGTTGCTGTAGGACACACAGACAGGCCTGAGATTTGAGAAGCTCTGGGATTTCTGATGCATCCAGACACACTCAGAGCCAGACAGAGTGATGAAGGACTCTTCATGCAATCCATCTGCCTCCCTGGGTTCACCCAGAAAAGCAAACCCCCAGCCCTCCAACTCAACCCTCAGTTACACAAAACAGCAGAGTAGAAGGAAAGCTGCTGTATTTATTCCAGCAGTGCCCACAGGCTCTGGTGCACTGACCGACAGTTCCTGTCCCACAGAGTCGCATCTAAAATAACAAACAGCCAAAGGGAGGAGACACACACCAACAGGAAACTTGACTGAGTAATATTTCTGTGTGGTAGAAAATTAATGACTATGTTCTTGATACAGTTGCAGACAAGACCTCAGGGGTCTTGAAAAACAAAATGTAACTGTCACTTCCTTAGACACAAAGCACTAGGCCTGACTTTCCACTGGTGACCCTTACATAACATCCATGTAACCCGAACAATTTTCACACTTACTCCTCACACAATTAAAAAAGCTCATCTAATTTTCTGTTTGGTTTGGAGAAAAAGCTACTGCTTTTGGCATACAAAAGCGTAAGTAACCTGTTAGCAAGCATTTTAGAGAACATCTCTGTTTGGTGAATATACTCCCGCAAGTTATTTCTATGATCTAAGTGAGCAGCAAGTGCTGAACTCATCTCTTTCAAAATTATCCACTATCATCAGTTAATGAGTCCTGCATTACAAATTCCATCGAAAAATCCTCCTTGTTGTGCATGCACAGCACTTCACACACTGACATTCTCCAGACAGTCCAGCAGACTGGAATAGAACAGACACCCATTCTGTAAGGATTACCTGGAAAAGTGAACATTTCCTTTCTTCTGTGTATTATAAAACCTCATGTACCACAGAAACAGAAGCTTAAAAGCCATATAGTACTTTCACTCCATTTGTACATCTTCCAGTGAGGTCAGCTGAGTGTGAGGACCTGATTCTCAGCCAGTGTAACTTCTGTATTTTCTAACATACCCCATCAACTCTGGGCTCAACTTGAATCCCAACAAATTTTCACATCTCTCCACATCATCAACACTTGTACTTAAAAGTGGCAATATTTAGCTTGCATAAGTAAAACTTACTTTATCAAATACTGGAGGCTCTTTGAAAGCTGAAAGCATTTATATATTTTGGCTCCAGGAAAAAAACATCCTCTGTTTTCCAGAGTTTAAAATGGGATAGCCACATTTCTAGGCATAAGGACAGCTGACAACTTATGGTGAGATTACCACAGTTTAAGAATTTAACAAAATAAAGATAGCTTAAGCCATCTTTACCACATTACTTCTGCATGAAGAACAGAGTTCCTGGAGTTCAGCTGGCTCCTGAAGCACAGCCTGAAGAGTGACAGTGTTAAGCTATAGCATCATGGTTGCTTCAATTGTCTCTTACATTCTAAGAGCTAAACCATCCAAGGCATGGGTCAAAATACTGCAAGAAATGCAGGTCATGGAGTAGAATAAAGGTTATTTTGAACTTCTTAGACTTCTCATAAAGTTTTCAGATTCTGCAGATAGATTTAACCAATTTCATTCTTTTGGTTACATCAGAACATCTTTATATCAGGACAACCAACTTTTTGTTATCAAGCCCCTTTTCTTTTAATTCTAGTTATATGCCATTCCCTTGAACTCAAATACCTCAGATTCACACATAAAGATTGAGATGAGATCATGGAAATAAAAGATAATGAATCAACTGGTTTTGTACACAAAATAAGCATCTGTAATTACAAAGCAGTCAACACATTGACTTGGACTCGAGTTGCATTACACACTGGTCCCTTGGACTCCAGAACTTAAAATCATCTTTGTTCTCTCTGTCGCAGGTCAAGTATAGCTCAGCCAAACCAGGAGATTTGTGCCAAACAGTTTGTATTTCCAACAATTAAACACTGAATTCTCCTTTTAGGAGTCATTCAGAAGTCACACTTGCACAGTTATTTGCACACATAGCCACTTTATTTCAGCATTAAATACAAAAAGCTATTAACAGTTGGTCAGATTCTGCTCTCATTTGCCCCAGTGCAAAACCACATCATTTTCATTAAGACCAATGGAGCTAGAGTTTCATATCACACATGGGAGAACACCACTCCTTTCTCACTGAGGCAGCTCACATCACCAATGAGTTGCATGCCTGTGGCACATGTGGCCTGAAGGTTTCTGTTCTATGGCACAGGCCATCAGTTCTACTCACTGTTCTAACTCCTCTGAAGCCTCATCATATCCCTCATGGCCTTAATTTTAAATGGACTTTGTTTCATTGACAGACCAGAGCACGTTATTTATTCCCCTTAATTCAATTGATTTACTAGAAGCACACTAGCTGAGTACCACTGAACAAAAGGCAAACTTGTTTCTACAGTGTATTTACATACAATAAAATGAACCAATCAAGCAAACAAACTGTACACAACATTCCCTGTTATTAACTGAAACCAGAAGAAACTCTCTTCAGTACTTCAAGTACTTACAAAAGTATGTTTATGTCCTATATAACCCAGGGCTTACATCAATTACTTGGTTGTCAAAGCTTTAAGCCAAGTTTTCTCCACATGATTTACTCCCTGGAACCTAAAGAAGAAGTCAACAGATAACTGGTCTCCAACACTGTTTCTTCAGTGCCCTCCACACTGAGGGCAAATTTTTCTCATTCTTCCTGACGGACAGATCAACCTGGTTTAACTTCTCCTGGATCCCCTTTTGCTATTCATGTCACACCCACTGTCACTCCCAGGCATGGTAACACTCCCAGGTGTAACACCTGGCCAGAGTGGGATGGGCAGCTGGGTGCCGGTGGGTACCAGGACAAGTGCACTGAGAAACAAGCACACTGCTGCCAGTCAGCAAATTATGAGCACAAGAGCATGCACAGCCAGCCTGAGAGAACAGAAATCTTAATCCCACTGCTCTACCTGCCCACAACAGCTGCATTAGGAGTTACTGCTCTGGTCTTCTACAGACACAGCGTTTGGAAGTGCGTAACCATTGCTTTGTGCTTGTTTCCTTCTGGTAATGTAATAAAGCAATTCCCAGTTATAAGAAATGAGACCATTTGTGACCACGATGAGGTTCAGAGAAGATACAATCCTTGGTATGCAACACACAGAGCTGTGGCTGAACAAGTTCTCGTTCTTCCCATCAGGCAGCCTGACCTCAGACTGGAGGCACACACCACCCCATCCAGCATCATCCTGCAGGATTACGTGCCCTGCAGACACAGTTTTCTGATGCTTTGTGTGACCACACAGCCTGAGACGCAAACTCCCCCTTTCATAAATGGACTTAAAGAAAGTAACTTATTTCACAAATACAACACACACTGAATCACCCCAGCTTGACTACTGATCCAAGCCAAACAGTGCTAGTTTCAAGGACCTCCTCCTGACACCATTCCACTGAATAATTTAATTGAAGGGAAAAACTTGACATGTCACAGCACAGTATCTCTGATGCTAATTCATATGTCTTTTTTTCCCTATTAGAATACATGGAAGCAGATGATTGTCACATTTTTCAAGTGAGAAATGCTAAGAAGTGGGTTTTAACTCTCTGGTAAACCTGGAAAACAAGGCAAGGGGCCAGCCAGCTCCTCTGTGCACAAATCCCCAGTGACTCAACCACAGCATACCTACATGAGACAGGAATCAAGAAGAGAATCAGATAATTATTCCAACTGTGTACAGCCAGATTTGTAAACAGAGAACGTGGTCACTGGCTTTGAAATGGAGTATTATCGTCTCAATAAAGAAGCAGTATGAGACTATGCATTCAACATCTTAATTCCCAGGTAAAGCTAGGGTAAAAGCACAGCAAATTTACAAAACAGCTCGTAACTACTTGGAAAGGACATCAGTCAGGTGGCTTGGACAACCTTACTTGCACTTTCTTGTATAGGGCATGAGTGACTGGATACTGTAATACACTATTTGCCTAGAATGTAAGTCTAGTAACAGCTTCAGAGCCTTCTGCCTCAAATACCCGTATGCTGACACATCATATATGGGTTACACATACATTCTATTTAACATTATACACCAACAAATTTAGATGCATATAATCTTGATAAAACAAGTACTTATGTGATTTTATTTAACATTCTCCCAAATATTTGCCACTGTTACTGCAATCCCTTCCAAAGGGAGTAGCACCAGTACAAGTCCAAAAGTTTACATGAATGAGGACCTCACTCCCCCTGCACACCAGGAGCAGCAACTTACACTGTATAATAAGGACAAAGCTTTTAGCATAACACAAAAGCCCCAAGGACCTACATCCTACTACAGAAACACAGCAGAAGAGACCAGAGATTTTGTTAGGTGAAAAGAAAGTAAAGTGTGCAAAGTTACTCAATAGTTTTGTGGACTTAAAATTGTGCTGGCATCCTCATACAGTGTTGTATATTTAAGTACATACATAAAGATACAAATACAGTTACGACACTGCCCATGCAAATAGTTCTATATGAACCATGTCAACTCCTGTGTGCAAGGCTCTCTACAGGATCAGGACTGTAACCTATGTACAGAAATGCTGGTAAAGTGTGTTTATGTAATATGTAAATAGATAAAGAAAAGTACATTCACACCAACTACTAAAGGAAAGAAAACTAATCATTTTTCTACTGCTAAAACTACTGAATCACTTACCATCTGGTTTGTGAGGGGAAAAAAACTCAGTCCAATTCAGCTATGAAGAAAATCCTATCTAAAAAAAGTAATCACATGCTAGATCCCTCTAAATTTAATTTCCAATCATTTTAACACAGAGACATGGAGAATTTTGTTTTCCTAGAGATAAAAAAAAAAACCAAACCAACAGTAAGAAGGATGTGTGGCTTGTTAGGCCGTGATCCTGCTATGGGAAAGAATGGAAGCTAGTTTTTAGGAAAAAGTGGAGTTTCTGCATCAGTTTCTGCTGGAATTAGTTCTAATTTTCCAAGAAAAATCTACCACACTTCTGTTACCATGCTGTGAAATGTAAAAGTAAAACCAAGATATCTAGTATCTGAACTAACTTGCCATTATACCTTGATAATCTTGTGTTTTTTTTCTCAGTCATCCTAAGTTATACATTTGCAGAAGTGGCATGTTACGGACAGGCATATTATTTTACCCTAAAAAGGTCATGTGGTCATGTAAATACTCTGACCATTAAACCAAAACCAGCGAAGGTCAGGTTTATGGCTCTGGCAAAGATTTGTCATTTTCAAACTTGTGATTTATCACTTTGTCCTTAAACACACCACTACTGTCTTAATTTTTAAAGAAATCAAAATTTTTATATCAACATTTCAATCCACACTTCAAAACTCAGCCTACACACTGCACTGATCTTCCAAAGGCTTTTGTATGTCCCCTTTAACAGCTATTCATCTGCAGCTATATGTCATGGAATAAAACTTCCCTGTTCCCTCCTTGTCTCATTCCCTGCACCACTCCAACTCACCCCTTCATGCTGCTTCTCTGGAACATCCCCCAGACCACATTCACTAGCATTTCACCCATACAAGCACCTCTTCCTTCTCTTTTGCCTTGACATTTTTCTCTAATAATTGCCAATGATTTCTAATTGTTGTCCTTTGATTTGGAAGTAGTCAGATGCTGGTTGCTCTCTCAAAGGGATATCAGTGCTATGCATGGGTGTCTGTAACTGTTCTGTGGGTTTTGGGCTTTTTCTTCTGCTTTCCTCAGTCCACCTTGCTTGTTTCAACACTTTAATAAAATTTCCTTCCTCCTCACAGAGGCATGGAGCCTAACACAGACCATTTACCCATAGGACAGAGAATGATTTTATTGAATTGAACAATTAACCTAAACCTTACAAACATCTGAAAACACTAAAAGAAATTTCCATCCCACTAAGTTTTAACATTAACCTCTTTTGCTGCTGAAAATTAAGTCTTTCCACAAAAAAAAAATAAAAAAATAAAAAAATTTAGATTTAAAAATATTCTTTGGCTGTTCTTTCCTTCTTAAATTTATCATTGTTGATTACACCTATATAGATCCCCACTGGGATAAACTTGATCCCAAATCATTAAGAAATTAAGTAGTTCTCTCTCTTGATGAAAAATAATTCTTAAAATAATGTGTTACATACATAACCAAAGGCAATCAAATTACTGTGGCCTTACCTGCATGACAACCATACCCAGTCCTCACTCGTGATTGTGAGAAAGAAAAGCTTAGTGTCAAGATACTCTGTGCTGAAGCATTTTTGTCAGTGAGGGAAGGCTATGAGTGAGCAAGTGTGAGTCAGTGGCACAGCAGTCACTGAAACAGGATTACTTTAGACCTTGCTAACAATGTTGTTCCAGAGTTGGTGTGTGACCACTACTTAGCATAGCACAAGCAGTGGCAGACCCTCAGCACACAGCCTCTGGGACCCGTTATTCAGCAACCCTCTGCTACATACTGCCAACTCTCAGGCTCTGAGAGTGGAATCACACTCTGTCCTAGGGCAAAAGTGCTCTTTTACTGCACCTATCACACAGCAGGTAAAAGTAAATACAGCACTGAGGTTGGTGATAATGAGAGACCAGGCATGCACAGAGACGCAGGGCTTTCCCTGCAAGGGAGCAGCTTCTCTCCTCCTCACACCCAGGGCTGGCCCTATAGAGTGAGCGAGTTCAGAAGGCATACAGCCATGACTAACTCATAGCAGCCATCACCACAGTCTAACCTGGGCAGCACCAGAGACATCAGCACAGATCTGATTTGCACCAGTGGAAAGCATGAAGTCAATGGAGGTGAACTCAGATGATCAGAATAAGGCTCATTATGCCTGCAAATTCATGCACAGGGAGTTATATTCTGCACAGTCTTTCCTACTCTGAATCACTGCAACTCCTGCTCTAGGCTGTTCTGTAGCAAACTGTCAATAAAACTCATTAATGATTTGCTTTATATAGAAGTAGTGCATTTAACTGAGGAGCTACAACACATAATGAGTGCAGCAAGGGGTGAATTACATAGTTCATAGAACGGCCTGGATAGGTAGTGACCTTAAAGATCATCTACACCTAGTTCCAATTGCCCTGCCGTGGGCAGAGACATCTTCCACTACACCAGGATGCTCAGAGCCCAGTTCAGCCTGGCCTTGAACACCTCCAGGGATGGGGCAGCCACTCAGGGCAACCTGTGCAGGGCCTCAAGACACCCACAGTAAACATCTTTTTCACAATATCTACTCTAAATTTACTCTCCATCTAAATACATTCCCCCTTGTCCTGTCACTATATGCCTCAGTAAAAAGTCCATCTCCATCCCTCTTGTAGCCTCTTTTCAGGTACTGGAAAGCCATAATTAGATGACCCCCAAGCCATCCATTGTCCAGGCTGAACAAACACAATTCTCTCAGCCCTACCTTGCAGGAGAGTTGCTCCATCTCTCTAATCATTTTGGTTGCCTCCTCTGGACTCTCTCCAGCAGTTAATGGAATGCAGGATGCACTTCAGTAAAGTGGTAAAGGTGAGTGGGAGTCATGTTACATAGATCTGCTTGATGTTTGGTATATATATATGAACCTAATTCCCCTTTTTATTTCAGTGCAGTTGTATCTAGCACTCCCCTGTGTTTCTAATGATATATAAATTCTCTGATGACTAATTGATAACCAACTTTCTTTTACGTAAGTTTTACTAATGAGTGGAGAGCCAGCAAATATTACAGATGTTGTTTGTCTTCTCTCTTTTTAGTCCTGTTATCATCTGAGTCACGTTTGGCTAGCCTTCCTATCTAGCTCCTTCATTGGTGGCAGCTATTAAAACAAAAACAAACTAACTAACAAACCAAGCTATTAAAACAAAAACAAACAAACAAACAAACAAAACACAAAAAAACCCCACACCTTTGAAGAACCAGTGGCAGGAACAGTGCAAAAATAGATGCTCTTTGACAGAGATTCTTGGGTTTTGTCCTATGTAAATGCACATCTGCAGCTGTTGGCAACATTATGATGGAGGATGGGTTCTGTACTGCCTGTCCAAACTCTGTGTATTGTAAAATATTCTGGTGTTATGATACAGTATTTAGCAATAGGTAACCACAGACTTTCTACACAAGCAGCTGTCATTTTCATCCACTACAGATGGTTTTATCTGATGGTTGCAGGGAATTCTAACTTCTCAAATGAAATTAGGAGGATATGGGCGGCAACCCCTAGAAGAAAGCAAAAAAAAAACCAGTGTTTTTCACGAACTTGGAGGCAGTTGTAATATATAACAGCAACAAAGAAGCAAGCAGTTCTTCACAGTTTGGAGTCCAGGTAGAAAGGGGAGGAGACTGAAAGCAATGGGGTTGGGCAGGAGAAAACAGCTGTGACGCTTCTCAGCACACAATTCTGTGACATTCTCTTTTGGTGTGTGGAGAAACAAAATAAACTCAGGAGGAGACCAACACCATAATCTCACCTCTCACTCACTGGTTGTATCATTAAACCTCCAAGCTGAACTTTGGTCATTGCATGACCAACAAAACACAGTCCCAAAGCCTAGCCGAGCAACTATACCATGATTTTTTTTTTCACATATGCTCAAGATAGTAGAGGCCAGCTAAGAATATGGCCTTTCAGAAGAAAAAACATGTCAATTTAACTGCCAGTTGGCTGGACAGTTTGCTTTTCTGTTGAGGTTGGTTTGTCGGTTTATTTATTTTATGTCCAATTGTCGGAACATTACTGCACTGAAAATACGGGGGTGTGATACAGGATTTAACTAAATCAGTAATATATTTTTGTCTGCATCTGTTAGAAATGGCAAACAAAACAGCAGTTAAAAACATTGGTAATCATAAGATGATCAACTACACAAAATATAAACCTTATCACCAGTTTAACATGGCATCAAGATTGTCCACATAAAGATGTTCTTAAAATCTTAATGAATATTGTTGTATTTAGAACCTATGATTCATGGTTTACAGAGTGATAAGTAGTTAAAGGGTCAAGTAACTCACCTATTACCACTCAGCAAGGCAAGAGCAAGCTGGGTTCAGATTCAGGATCCTGCTTTTCCATGCTGATCTTTCCTTCAACTGCAAGTTAATCCAAGCACACAATCTGCTACACATACCAAGCATTTGTTTCCATAAAGGAGCTGATTTTTGTGCTACATAGAAAAAGAACCAGTTTGCCCAAAAGCAAGTATTCAAGCACTCACTTGCAAGCAAAGTGCAATTGTTGAGGCAGGATACAAATAGGTAGCCAATAAAGAATTTATCATTACCACTGATAACAGTAATGCCAAAAATTCCAGTGCACATCTTAACAATCAAATTGACTGCCCCTGTGAAGGGGGCTGAATAGAAGAGCACACTGATCATGGAGCCTTCTAAACTTTCGTCTTCTGACAAAATGCCAGTTGCCACCCAATGCAACAGTGATGATTGTCCTGAGCAGTTCATTCCCATACAGGAAGGCTCACAGACCTTTAAAGACTCTCCCTCCCCACTCAGGATAATGCCCCCTCATCCTAAGCATCCTGCCATACAGACCTGTTCCTGCCAGGTATAGAAATACACACAATCTTCATCCTGTGCTCCAAACACTGGCACAGGGCAGACTTAGAAATCACTTAGCACTTAATAAACAGCCAAAGATTGCAATATTTTGTGGCTTCAGGTGGAACTTGAAAACAACAAGTCAAATGAATATCCTTCTCTGTAGAGGGAGATGCAACTATGCCATAACCTCAATTTGCATTCTGTGCACTGAATTTATTTATAGAGGGCAGGAAATAATTCTGGAAAAAGAGATCAAGACACATCTTTGTCTACAGCATCAGTATTTCATTCTGGACCATTACATGTCATGACACTTGTACTTCTGATTCACATAGAGTACTTATAGTTCATGTAAGGGTGGTCAGATACTTCAACAGTTGCCCAGAGATCCTGTGGATACCCCACCCGACAGCTTTCAAAGCCAGGTTTAATGGGGTCCTGAGCAACCAAATCTAGCAGGTGGCATCCCTGCCCATGGTGCTATGTTCCAGGAATCAGATGACCTTTAAGGTCCCTTCTAACAAAAACCATTCTATGATAATGTGTAAGAATACTGTAAAGCCATGCATATCTTACTTAAGCTTAATGCATATCTTTTAACTGGAGTTTGCCTTTAATCGAGAAAATACATTAATCTACCTCATTTCAAAAGGAAGTTTTTTTACCTGGGAGGCTGCAGCCCCTGGAGTCACATTTGATTAAGTATTATCATTCAGCTGTTTCTCAGAACATACACTTACCATGGTACTTAAATGCTGCACACCCATGCAGCATTGAACTCAAGGTGGAATGAGTATGTGTATTTCTGTGACCAGAGCCTAACCTTGTTTAAAAAATCACAGCACAAATAGGCTAATTCCTTACTTCAAAAGAGTGGATTTTTAAGCATGATCTGCTACACACAGCCACACCAATTAGAAAGAAGGTAATAGGATCATTGCCATAAATACACAAATTGAATAAAAACCTGGCAGAATAAATGTAGTACCCTTTTTGTACATTAGCCTGAAACAACCAGCAGGTTCCACCAAGCTGGAGCTGAGCTGAGCAACAGATTATCCATCGTTTCAGTCATACATGGATTCTCTGAGGATCGACATCTGGAACTCTGTGTGCTCTTTGGTGTTCATCTGTAGTTAAAGGTAACGATTCCAGCCACAATCACACTCAAAAGTGACCAAAAGAAGATGCATGAAGAAGATATATGCCATACAGCACAACCTCGACCCAACACTGAAATGAGAGGCCACAAAACTCAAATCTGGTAAGTTTGCCCAAATGGTGTGGTTATATCAAGCAATTAGTAATAAAATAGAAATTAGGGTTGTTATATGCCCATGACACTGCACCTGCACTACCTTGCTCAGTTTTTCATGGCTTGACTACAAGCCAGGCAACAAGTTGCTCCTGTGCTTCCTCAGCCCCGCACAGGGGTGCGGGAGGAACACGTGGCATGGCCAACTTACTGGCGTGGCTTCCCCGGCCTCAGCGCAGCCCCCCAGGACAGCCATGCCAGAGCCTCGGGGAGCGGGACCCCTCAGCCCCGGAGCAGCGGGCGCTCCCGCAGGCCCGTCTACCCTTACGCCCGTCTCCCCTCACCGCTCAATGGCAACGGCCACAAGCTCTGGGAACTGGCCGGCATCGCAGCCGCTCGCGCCCCCTCACCTCTGCTGCCTCATCTTCTCCTTCCTCCGCGCTCCCCCGGCCGGGCCCTAGCCCGGACTACGAGCCCCGTGGTGCCCGGCGGCGGCGCAGCTGCGCGGCGGGCCGGGGGGCGGTGGCGGAAGCGGCGTTGGGTCCCGCCCGCCGCGGCCGGGCCGGGCCGTTGCCGCCATGCCCCGGGACAACATGGCCTCCCTGATCCAGCGGGTGGCGCGGCAGGCACGCATCACCTTCCGCAGCCCGGCGGGCCCTGCCTTCGGGGAGAACCTGCACCGCCTGCAGCAGCTGCTGGACGAGGTGCGCGCCGAGGACTTGCACTTGGCGCCGCGGGGGCCGTCGGCCGCGGCCGCGGCGGCGGCGGGCGGGGGTCCGCCGTGGGCTGGCGTGGTGCCTCCCGTCA
Source organism: Parus major (assembly GCF_001522545.3). Lineage (NCBI taxonomy): Eukaryota > Metazoa > Chordata > Aves > Passeriformes > Paridae > Parus > Parus major. The sequence continues at coordinate 4,384,466 of NC_031775.1, read as the reverse complement.
GCTACATGCACATCTGCGAGACGGAGAGCTTCAGCATGGGCGTGTTTCTGCTGCGGAGCGGTGCCTGCATCCCGCTGCACGACCACCCGGGCATGAACGGCATGCTGAAGGTGCTGTACGGCACGCTGCGCATCGCCTGCATGGACACGCTGCCCGCCGGGGCCGCCGCCGTTCCGCCGCCCCCGGCTGCTGGCAGCGGGCCGTGCCTCCGCGCCCTTTTCCGCTCCCGCCAGCACTACACGCCCGCCTCGCCGCCCTGCTTGCTCTCGCCGCACACCGACAACCTTCACCAAATCGACGCCGTGGACGGGCCTGCCGCCTTCCTTGACATCCTGGCGCCGCCGTACGACCCCCAGCACGGCCGGGACTGCCACTACTACCGGCTGCTGGAGGGGCTGCCAGCGGACGTGGAGCCGCCCGCGCTGCCGCGGGAGGTGTGGCTGATTGAGACCCCGCAGGCCGCCGACTTCTGGTGCGGAGGCGAGCCCTACCCTGGGCCTCGCGTCTGCCTCTGAGTCGCCGCCGGCGGCCCGTGCCGGGCGGCGGCCGCTAGGGACGATGTGCGCTCGCCCCGCCGAGAGGGGAACACGCTGCTCGCCGCCCCCAGCCCGGCCGCCCCCTGGAGCCCACCGGACAGCACCACCGCGGGGACGCAGTGTGTGCGCCGAGTGCGCCGTGGGTCAGAGCCTTCCTCTGATCTCGGGCTTCGTGAGTCGGGGAGATAAAGCGCCAGAACATCTTTATGTGCTTAGGGCCGAAATGCGTGAGCAGCGCGACTAAGCTGCTCAGCTGAAGGGTCGGGGAAATATTCCAGCATCCTGTGTAAATAGTTAGGGCCACGCATCAGGGCGGGGATTCAGGCTCCAAAGGGAAAGTAAATGCAATAAGATTAGTCACAGGGTGCCCTGGCTTTTCCCAGTGGGTCTCCCACTTCCAAAGCCAGCTGACACCACAGGACCAGGGAACTGTACCTGAGTTTGGGAAGAGGGGTTGGTGTGGCTACAGCCTTCAAGAACTGTTTCCAGAGTGATTCTCAAGAAGAGTTGTACCCTGCTAGTAAAAAACAAATCCAGAACAACTCCTGAGCCAGGACACGCTTCTCCAGTAAATACCAGTGATCAGTCCCCAGGGCTGGAGTTAAGGAAATTACTGCTCCAAATGGATGCTGTCAAGTTCAGAGTTACTTTTCAACAGTTTTTTAATGTGTCATATACAAGATCTTACTGTTGCAACTGAGAATTACTGAGTGCATCTATGCATACTTCCTTCAGCAAGAAGGAGACAGCTGCTAATTAACCTTGCTTGGAACCTCTAATGCAGCAGTGGCAGAAGGTGGCAGAAACTGGGCATCATAAGAGAAAAAACAACTATCTACTCTTGCGGAAGCTATTCTAGAAACACGGTGTATTTGCAAACCCTCAGTATACAGCAGTGCATACCTTAGATACTGATAAGATTTGACCTGATGTCTTTAAAGTGTGGTCTGTGTTTTTATATGTGAACGCTTTAGGCTTTTGAAGCCTTGCAGTTTCCCTCTTTATAGTATTTATAAATACTACTTTTTCATAAGGCTTTTAAATAAATGTAGAGTAGAAGAGACACCGTGAATTTTGCCTTGCTATGATGGAAACAGTCTGGAGATGCAGTTTGTCCACAGCAGGGGATACAATCTTTCTAACACAGGCTAAAGTTTCTCTACAAGTGAAATGGCCCAGTGCTACAGGGACTGGTCTGGTGCCTGTTCATCCTAATGCACATTTTGTACCACAAACCCAGGCCAGGGCAGCCTTGGACATCTTAGTCATGATGTGAGAAGTTGAGTAAGAAACACAACTTAGCAACCTCCTAAGTGAGATACCAACCTGCTCCAAAAATCATTTCACAACTGGCTTTACTTTTCTGTGTATTTATAAAAGCAGACTTGTTTTTCCTGTACAGTGTATGTGTGAATTTTTAAATGATTCTGATATGGCAGTGCTGGTTTTTTTTTTGTTTTGTTTTTTTGTTTTTTCCTGGCCTGCATAAGAATGAATGCAATACACAGTCAGCATTATGCATGCATGGATAAATTCTTTTGCAAGGAAAAATTGGTAGAAATTATTTCAGGCGGTTTCCATATATTCTTAGAGCATTTAAAGGTGTCTGATCTTTCTGCAGCTGGCTTACCTGTTTTTCTTGGAATTCCCCTGCAGCTTAGCGTTAGTTAATGTTTAACAATTCTTGATTGAATGTAGTCATTAATTATAAGGCAATGCCTCCCTGTGTTACAGCCTGTTTCTACCTCTTTCCAAGCCTAATGAAGACAGTTACTCTTTTTCAGAAGTCCACAAAGAAGACAGCATAGTGGTGCATGCAAACAGCTGTACTGGAAAAACAAACTGTGAGCATTTTTTATCCCATTTACTCTATCTTCCCCTTAGGTCTTTCTGCTGAGTTTTTAATTTTTTTGCCCCATGTGTAAAACCTAGTCAGGATGTTTAGTGGGACAGTATTTAATGCGTCTTTCTGAAGAGGACAGCATGGTCATGCTGTGGAGTGCTGTTAACCATGGCAAAAACAGGTTTTTTTACTTAGTTGTTTTTTTGTTGTTTTTTTGTTTTTTTTTTTAATTAAGGTGTTAATATCAAAATACTTAAAGCTGGAAACATAGCAAAGAAAACCTGAGATTCATTTTTTTTAAAAACCTCTGTGTAACTTCTTTCTTACTCACTAATTGAAACTTACTTCCTATGTTCTAGATATCTGTTAGCAGAAGATTTAAGTCTGTAATGCCATTCCTTCTCTCTGCAGTCTGGTTATTGTGTTTTCACAACAGCAAAATAACTGTTATTGCTGAATTGTAGAATAAATACAGGATATCTCACCACCGACCTGTCATTACTTTCCGTCACAAGTATGCTTGCCTTGAGCCATGTACGGTCAGAGCTCTAGTTTCTTTTACCTGACAGTCTGAACAGTGTGACTGGCTTTTACTTGGGAGGTGATGCGTAGCACTAGATTCTCAGCCCAGATCAATCTTGCAGGCAAATCCAGGCACATATACTATTGCTGCTTTTGAAGCTGGCTCTCGCTATAAGGAGAGTGTAGGATCATTGATATTATGCCATGTGAGGTGCTTTTGTAGCTGTACACTAGCAGTCACCAGCAGTTTCCTTAGTTCAGCTCTTTTATGATTTCTCTGTTGTTTATATCATTTTTGCTTTTGATTTGGGTTTAATTTTGTAGCATGACTGGAGACAGTAGTTTGGAGAGTGCAGGGGGAGCCTTGGATGGTGTGTCTGGGTAGCTGAGACACCAATTTTGCTTAAGATGCTCTGGTGTGTGACCAAGCTGTGGTTAACCAAGGCTGTGGCAGTACCTGCAGAAGCCCAGCAGGTTGTGGCAGGAAGTGAGGAGGCTGCAGCTTCTGTATGACATCCCTCCAGCAGCAGGTTGTGGTTTCTTGGGGGCCAGGACCACATGGGATCACATAGCAAAACTGCAGCCCAGGATCTGAAGGCTTACTTGTGCTGTTAAGGTGGATGGCGGGGCAGTAAGCGCAGCTTCTCCTGCACAGGCTGGTCCATGCCCAATTTTAGAAGCCATCCTGATTCTGAAACAGACATGTCACTTCAGCTCCCACTGAAGAGCAACTGCCCCAAAAGCCAGCACGAGTTCCAGAAGATGGGGAGCAGGGTTTCTATCAGACAGAAAAGGCTGCTGTTGGGGCTTTGCACTATGGGACCTAACACCTGGGCAAGCAGGGGCTGGGAAACACCAAGCAAGGGCTTAACCCCTGCACCCTGCTGTGCTAGGCTGTGGCATTAATGATGTGGTCCATCCTGCACAGGTCACTTCTGCAGTGCGGACCGCACTGGGGATCTTTGTGGCAGAAATGCAAGCGCACAGGGTTCTTAGAGTCCTGTACCGATGGCAGGATCCAAGGGTGGGCCGAGGCCGGCATAACATCTTAAAAAACAATAAAATAAGTTACCAAAAAACAAACAAACAAACAAAAAAACCCACAAAAAAAAAGCACGATATTGTGCCCATGTGGGTTCAGCAAAACAGTTCGGCTTATGCCGCGGGGGTGAGCGCCGCCGCCCGGGGCCGCTGTGGAGCCCGCGGGCGCGCCGCCGCCCGCGCAGCCCCGCGCCACCGCGAGCCGCTTCCCCCGAGTGGCGGCCGTCGGGTCGGCGGTATTCACTGTTCCGGTGCCCACTCGCGGAGGTTGCCTGGGGCGGATCGTAACCGCGGAACAAAACAGAATGAGTCAAAAAAAAAACCCACCCCGCTCCCTGGCTAATATAATCCTCTCTCTCGTCTCCGAGGGAAATACCCGCGCCCAAAAGCGAGTGTTTGTACTCTGGGGCCGAGCCGCAGGTTTTCCACGCTGAGGCTTTGCGGGGCGGTGCGCCCATCGGACCCGGCCGGGCTGCCCCGCAGCCCTCCGCTGCCGGGACCCGAGGCGGGTCGGGGACGAGCGGGGGACACTCCCCCCCTGGATGAGGCTGGGGAACCTACAGAAATAAACATTTAAATTTAGCATAATTAAGAGATTTATTTGTCGTCTTTTATAAACTTTGTAAGCATCTATCCTATTGTCGAAAATTTTATTTACAGAGTGACCAGAAAGATTACCCCCCACCTCCCTCCTTCCAGCCCCCGTTAGTGGTTGTGTGTTATTCGTGTTATCTGCAGCGCACTGGGTCCCGGCCGACCACGGCCGCCGGTCCCAGCCCTAGTATTTACATCCTGTCCCAAGTCCTACTACAAACGGAACACTTTTAAGTCACCAAAAAGAAAAACAAAACCAAAACCCCGAACCAGTGCGTACAAAAATATAGTCTCTAAGAAAAAAAAAATCCCAATATTAATAGGCAGAAATGTACAGCCATACTAAAACCAGGGAGGGAAAAACTTTCCGGTCTCGGTATTGCCGCTGTCATCGGAGCGGATCGGTAAGGCACCCCCCACATGCAGACAGGGGACCGGGCTCTACACCACACAAGGCACCAAGGACACCTCACCACGACGGCACTGCATGCATCCATCCTCCCGCCGCAGCCCCTATGTACACCCGCCGCTCTGGCCCGCTCCGGCCCGCCCCGGCCCGGGAAAGCCCCGCGGCGCCTCCAGGTGCTCGTCGCGCCCCGCCGGGCCCCTCTCCGCTCCGCGCCTGCCGCTTTCGGTGCCGGCTCCGCGCTGGGTCCTGCGCGTCCCGCGCCGTCAGGGCGTCCGCGTCCTCGCCGCGCAGGGGGCCAGGGCGGCGGTCCCGCTCCCGCCGCCGGGTTGCGAGCACCCGCCGGTGGCGGCGGCTCCTTTCCGTTCCTTCTGGCGCAGGTGAATCTTGGTGTGCCGCTTCCTCTCGTCGGAGCGGGCGAACTTCCTGCCGCAGAAGTCGCAGGCGAAGGGTTTCTCGCCGGTGTGCGTGCGGATGTGGGTGGTGAGGTGGTCGCTGCGGCTGAAGTTCCGCATGCAGATACGGCACTGGAAGGGCTTGTGGCCCGTGTGGATGCGGATGTGTCGGGTGAGCTCGTCGGAGCGAGAGAAGCGGCGGTCGCAGCCCTCGGCTGGGCACGGGTAGGGCCGCTCGTGGACCGGCGTCTTGCTGGGCCTATTGGGGTACTTGCGGGGCCGCAGAATGGGCCGCAGAGGCAGGTGGTGCGGGCTGTAGGCGCCGGCGGGCAGCCGGGCGCCCGCACCCTCGCCCCCGCCGCTGCCGGGAGCGCTGCCGGGGGCGGCGCCCGCCGGGGGCGCCCCCATCGTGAAGTTGCGGATGGTGGAAAGCGGCGTAAGGGGCGGCGGGACGCGGAGCGAGTCGAGGGGGCAGGGGAAAGGCTTGCGGTCGGGGCCGGCGTGGAGCTCCCGCTGGCACTGAGGCGGCGGGAAGAAGCCGCCGTAGTCGGGGATCATGGTGAAGAGCCCGCCGTCGGCCGCCGTCGCCTTCGGTGATGGGTAGGAGGGTGGAGGGGGAAAAGGCAGTGCCCCGCCGCCGGCGGCGGGCAGGAAAGCCGAAGAGGAGTCTTGCGGGTACAGGTCACCGCAGCCCGAGTAGGGCGGCGGCGGCGACGAGTAGAGATGCTCCAGGTCGGCTGGTTGGCCCTGTGCCATGGTGCAGCCGAGGGCCCCGGTCAGCGGGTTGGGGGACGTGGCGGAGGCGGCGGTGGCCGAGGAGGCGGCGGCGGAGGAGGCGGCGGAGGAGGGCGTGCTGACCCCCTGCAGGATCCCCGCGCTCACGATATTGATGATGCCCTCGGGGTAGCAGCCAGCGCCAGGGTACTGCGGATCGATGGAGAATTTGCCCATGTAGGTGAAGGTCTGATTGCGGGAAGTCGGGGCATTGGGCGCGAAGCCGCCACCGTAGGGCAGGTCCAGGGCCCGCTTGTCGCCCATGTCCACGTTGATCATGCCGTCTAGGGGGGGCAAGGAGCAGGTCAGCCTTCCGCGCCGACACACGCCGGACGACCGGCACCGGTCCCAGCCACCGCCCGCCCCAGCGCTGGGCTGCGGCGCGCACATGTTGCGCTCCGGATGCAAGGGGGCTCCGCGCCGACTGCAACTTTCCCCCCCGAGCTGGGTGCGGAGGTAGGGTTGCCGCGAAGGGTAGGCGGGGACCCCGGCCGGGCGGCGGGAGAACCCCGGAGAGAGTCCCTGCGCCCCATCCCAGTCAGACCCCAGCCCGCCGCCCCGGGTCTTCCCTCCGCTCCCATCGGGCGGCCCGGCCCGCACCTGCGAGGGCTCCGCTTACCTCCTGCCACACCGCTCATCTGGTCGAACGGCCCTGCCAGGTCGGCATTGGGGAAGATCGCGACCGAAGTTGGCAGCGCGGCGGAGATGTCATCCGCGGGGTAAATGCCCTCGGGGAGCTGGTGCACGAACCCACCGAGGGTCACCGGGATCTTGTCTACCGCCTTGGCGGTCATCATGGGGGCAGCGGGGCGGCCGGGGGAGCGGTGCTCCTGGCCGGTGGTGAGCACTTAGGGCGGGGAGGGGAGGGAGAGGAGGGGGTGCTTTCCCCTGCCTC
>NC_031775.1:4365631-4376814 GCF_001522545.3 Parus major | reverse complement strand
GGAAGAAGCCGCGCCGCGGAACAGAGCGACTTGGCGGCGCTGCTTGTTTTGGAAAGTGTCTGATCTATATATACCGTGGCGAAAACGGAACCGTTTGCTCCGCCGTCGCTGGGTTGTTAATGTATCGACCGGTACAAGCGAGGACGGGACGGGGAGGGGTGGCGGGGTAACCGGAGTGCCCCTCCGCCGCCCCACCTCGTTCCGTTCTGACCCTACCGCTCCCGCTTTGCTCTGTTCAACCTCTTGCTCCCAGTTCCCATCCTCAGTAACATTTCCACTCCCGCTTTTGCTTTATTTGTCCATGATCCCCTCCATAACGAGGGTATCAAACCAAAGAGTGCTTAAATTCTGGCTTTTTTTTTTTCTCCGAAGTACTAAAAATAACCTCCCTTGTGCCTCCTTTCCCAGGAGAAGCTAAGCTTTCATACACTGTTCTCAAGCTTAGAGCTTGCAGCCCCTACAAGCTGCTGATGAGGGTGTCAAATGTAATTATTTTTGAAAGCTGTATCCCATGTCAGTAATCTCATTATTTGGGGATATTTTATCTCGTGGCTGTTTATTACTGCATTGAGGAAAGCAACTCTCACATATGGTCTGCAGCATGTGAGGCCCCTTTTCAATAGTCTGCAGTGAAAAAACAACCCATTGACAACCCAAGCAACAGCAAGACATGGCAACATGTAAGAGATATTATGACAGTGCATTCCCGTTCCAAAGCAACAAGCCTGAGAATACATAGGAAAGCTAAAAATTCATTTTTAACTGCAGATACCAATATTTACAGGTCTAATACATTACGGCCTGTGCCATAGAAGAGGGCGCAGGCTCAGGCATCCCTATGGTGGACTTACCTCTGCCTTGGCTGTCACAGTGTCTCTCAGGACCCTCTTTATCCATGCCACACCTCACACCCCAGCTGAGAAAGGCTCTTTCAGTTCCTCCAGTTCACTGCCTTTGGTAGTGATACTCTAGGTTCGTTACTTGTCCAGGCACCACAGAGTCCAGACTAGACAGCAGCATTCCTGGAGAAGTAAAGGGGTATTTGCTAAGGAATGCTAGGCATAAATCTAGATATTTCCCTTGATGGGAGATCAGGGAGGTATGCACAGTAATTATTAAATATATAACAGTGTTTAATGTAGATTTTTGTTTCCAATCCTTTCTAGCACTTAACGTACAGCCAATACAGTTTGACATGAGATTTAGTTGAAAGCAAGGTTTCAGTGGGATTCTAGATATTTTAACTTAAAAAACCATCTCACTGTAAAGGTTAAATTTGAAAGTGTGACAGAGAGATAGGTTATGGGAAATTTGTCTGAGAAGTAGGAGCAATTGTATTGTACCTTTCTCTTACAGCTGAGGTATAATTTATCTAATCATTATTATGAAAGAACAAAATATTGGAATCTGTTGTGCAGTAGGGTGAGTTACTTTACATGAATTTGAGAAACAGTAACTCTAAGTGCAGTATCCTCCTTACTGCCAAATATTTCAGATATCTCAGATTTAGGGCTTATGGATATTTTACATCATCTTTTATTAATTCAAAATACCACATGCCCACTGATGACACTTAATCATAATGCACACAAGAAGAAAGAAGAACCAAGGTTTCACACCCCACCTTAATCCCTCCATGAATCAACTCTAGCTTTGAACTAACTTGGCTAATTTAATGTTCTTCCACTATGGAGAAGGATTCAATGAAAGACCGAAATAAATAAAATTTACCTGCACCTGTGGAATACTACTGTAGTTGATTTGGCTGGTTAATTTTAAAAGGCTTATTAAGAATGGAATAAATCCATTCTTATGTCTGATTTCCAGCCTTTCCAGGGACAATCAAATCACTCAACATCTTTCAATGGGGGCTTTCTCTCAATGGCAGCAGGATCTGGTATGGGGCAAAATGGAAGCATACTTAATGCTCAGTTTCAGGAAGTTGTTGACAGATGCAACTCAAATGTTTCTGGGGCCTTTTCAGATATCCTTGCTGTATTGCTTTGCATGTGCTTTGTGCCTTTGATCCTTATTTGGCTGATTACAGCAGACTCTGAGGGTTGGACTGTCCAGCTCACACTGACATCAATGGCCCTTATATGCAGAAATATCCTACTGACTTCTGTGGTTCCTATAAACTATGTGGTTTCATATGACAGATTGTTGGTACAAATTGCCAAATCCCTAATCACACCAACAGTCTCAAATATGCATGAGCTCTTACTGGAGATAGCAGTGATTGAGGAGGGTTCCAAGCTGAAAGGCAGAACTTCTCTCTTATTCCCAACTTTTTTGAAACCGGGCCCCTTTGGATTTGCTGTATTTGCTCTTTTCACAGGTTGCTAGCTGACATTGTGCTGGGAGTATATTTTTCTGCAGTCGTTCTCTACCACAAGTACCTGAGACATGAGTTGTAGAATAAAATTATCTTTGCCTCCATACCTGAGTTGAGAGCAGCTAAGGAGGAAAAGGCAGTTTATCATCTGTAGAGCTGGCAACACATTTAACCAGCTTAGCATCACACATTTGAGTCATCTCTCCAGGGGGTCACTATGCTTTTGCAAAACTCACCTGACCTCCCGTGCTAGCAGAAGAGATGTTAGTAGGTCTGCATGGGAAACATACCCAGCTGCTTCCACTCTGCATCCCGCTGCTTTCAGGAGGGCTAAGGTGGCCCCAGGTCAGCAAGTGCCCTAAGGAGTAGAAACTCATTTGAGAACAGGGAGTTGTTTACAGATAGGAGACAAATGACCCTGACAACAGCAAAGAATGTCTGTCCTAAGTCTGGGCATGTTGAGGTTGATGGGTTTTTAATATTTCATGTGAAAGAGAAAATCTTCTCTCCAAAGCTGGATTTCAGAGTTTCCTAAATTTGCTGCTCCTCCTGGGAGTAGAAAGATTTGTTATGCCTTCACAGGAAGAAATTCTTGCTTCCTATTTCACCTCCTGTTTTGGCCAGGTGTGTGTGCTGGATTCCCAAGCTGCTGGCAAAAGCCACTTCCCTTCAGTCTGCCCTGCCTGCCCCTCAAAGGCCTCATATAGGTTCTTAGTCTGCACTGACCAGTCACCAAAACCTGGAATCCAGCCAGGGAAACCTGTTGTAAATATGAACCTACAGAAAAAATCTGTGTGCTGGCATGTTAGGGGAAGGGGATGGTTAAGGAGCAGAGAAGGCATTCCAGTCTGCTCTTAATTACAGTACCTTGAAAATGCTCTGTGGTTTTCAGCCAAGGCTGTTTGTTGTCTTAGAATGAATGCCTGTACCTTTGAAATAAATAAATAACTTTATCGTTAGACCTTGGCTTAGGATAGCAGTAGCAGCATTCTGAAGGGCTATTTAAATGTCAATAACTTTCTCTAATTCGGGCTATAGGAATTAAATAAACCGATATAGAATTAAATAAACTACTAGTTTAAGTTTGTGTGGTTGTGAACAAGTATGTGTGACAGAGAAAACTTCCAGTCAAATAAAAGCAATAACAAACTTCTTTGCTCGAAAATTATTCTCGTTATTAAACACGTAGAACATTTCCTGGAAGTTCCTGTGCACTTTTTCTAGCATATATATAAAATCCATAGTCCTACTTCCACTCACCCCGTGAATTCCCACAGAACACCCGAGAGAACGGATGCGCCCGCCGCCGTCTGGAGGGGAGCAGGGAGAGTGTGCGGGCTCCACTGCCCTCTCCTGGGGAAAGGCGCTCCCGGGAGCCAGCGAGGACACGGCAGCTGAGCACAGAGCGATGCACTGCGCTGAGTTCTGCTGGTGTTTCACCGTATAACAGCACCCCTAAAGGTTTTCATCACAGTCGTGCTACTTATAGAGACCTTATTGCGTCAGAGATCCGGGCCACAGCCTGTGACCCCTCAAAACCCCAGCAGTGTCGATGGGGGAATCACATACTGCAGTGAACAAGCCACATAGGGGCATCCCTGCTGAAAGGCTAAAATACCAGCTTTGCTTGCTGCGGGAACAAAGACAAGAAGAAAAAAAAAAAAAGAAAAAAAATGTTGCTTCTCAACTGTGAAAATTACTGGGGTACACATGTCATTCATGAGATGACTCAAAATAATGGCAGGTTTGTTTCTGAATAGTGATAGTCTGCCTGCAAAGCTTTACTTTCCAGTCCTTTCTTCTGAAACTAGTTTCACTTACCCTTGTATTTCCTGCTCTAAGGTGCCTCCTGTGTTTTGTGTAAATACTGCCTTGTCCCATGGCTAGGCCTTCAGTCCAGAGAGAGACTAATTGAGTACACACCTTCATGACGCAAGTGGCCTTCTTCCTTGAGGGACTGAAATAAAATATGTATATCAAGAGTCACATTTTCAGTTCTCTTGGTCCCATTACCTAGTGTTTGTGTGCTTAGAAAGCCTAGAAAGTCAGAAGGGTTTCTGACATATTCAGTTTACAGGAAACCGTGCTTTCAGAACTGGGCATAGCTTTTTATCCTCAGGTGATGAGTAAAGTCAGGTATAACATCTCCCTCCAGCAAACCACGAGGGAAAGCAAACCTCTAACAACATTTTACAAGCAGTCTTCTCTTGAGAAGAGATGGAGAAGAGCTCTGTGGCGTGTTTCCCAGAAATTTCTCATCCCTCCAGGGAAGATGGAGCCACTTACAGGACTTCTAAATTTCCAAGCACTTGTTTGCATTTGCTGTGTGCCACTTCTCAGAACTAGTTTCCATTTTTGTCTCATTTCTCTGTGTTTTGGTCTTAAAGAAGTCTACCTTCAGCCCTGAAAACCCTCAGCTCTTTGCTCTGGGTAAGTCAATCTGTGTGTGGTTCTGGCTTTCCCTTAGATTTTATCAGCATTTATTTTCTGCTCCTGAGGGTATGTCTACATGCTCCATTTTCACCAGAAGAACATCCTGACTGAATTCTTTAGGATAAGAGGATTCAGATTTATTTTCAGCAAAGTTACCCAATGGTAACTGAATGGCTTTTTGTCAGGAACTGACAGCAAATTTTATATGCAGTAGGGAATTAAATAAGCAAACAAACAAACAAACACTCACCCACCCCACAAGATATTAAAATAAACAATATGTTTGCTTTAAAATTTCTAGGGCCAGATATTAAGTGATATAAGTTAGCTTGGGTTTTCTGATCATGTACCCCCTACAATCTGAGTGAATAAAAAAAATTGACATGATTTTATTTACAGTTTGGTTACTTTTCAAGGCTAAAACTCCAGGTTCTCCTGAGGGCAGGCACAGTCCTTTTCATCCTTTATTTAGGCTGCTTCCACCTGTTTCACAGGAGTTTCTTGGTATCTTGATTTGTTCTCTCTGCTGTGATGTACTGTCCTTGTTCTTTCACCTCCCTTCTCATTCATGTCTCTCTCTCCTCTATTGTCCAACCTCTTCAGCTCTCTTTTTCCTCTTCCTCCTCCTGTCTTTCCTCTTCCTTGGTAGTTCCTTTTCCTTCCCCCTTATCTAAGCAGTTGCTGCCAACATCTATATTTGGAATAGAGTGGGAGAAAGCTATTCTTGTGACTTTACTTTGAAATAACTGACAGGAGCAGGTGAATTTCTTTGAATAAATAGAGGATACATTGAGAAGACAGGCTAGTAAAGTCAAAATAGCATCATTAGGGAATACCTGCCGAGCAAGTTCATTTATCCCAACTCTCAGGATAACTTAATCAGGTGTTAGTTCTTGTTTGCTCTGTTTAAGCTTTAAATCCTCCTTTTGTACACAATTCCTCTCTCATGGTTAGTAAGCCGAGGTGCTAACAGAGACCTAGCTCATCACCACAATGTCTGGGCTCTCAGACATCAAGGGGACTGACTGCAACCTAAAATCTGAGATGCCAAAATTAGATTAACCTGGTTATGTATTTGTTTAACACCTAAACTCAATGCCATCACATCTTCTAATGTAGTCACAGGGTACTGTTTTAGAGTCCCATTTACATGGGCTAGCACAGAAATATGCCGGGAAGAACAATTTCCTATCGAGCAATATGATTTCTTCATGTCTTCTCAACATTAATTCCTTCTCATCACCAAGTGTTCTTCATCCCCTCTGCCATTTAAACTGTAAGCAACACATTAACAAAGCCAGCAAGAAACAGAGCTACCTGAACAGGACAGCACAGAGCACATTTCTCTCTATCTCTCCTATCTGTGTTTATACAATTAACTCCCACACTGGCAGACCAAACAGGAAATTAGGCCAAATAAGAAATTCAGCATCATGGCTTAGCATTGTGTGCCTGTGCCATAGGAAGACCCAAGTCTATTTGTCTACTCCCTAGTGAGGCTGATTCTATTAAAACTCTACTCCTGTAATGTGTTTGTGTGTGAAACAGCTTCATACAGGGAAAGATACATGAAATTACAGGCAGAAAAGTGCAAAGATCTTTCCTTACAAGTTAAACATTTAAAGGAGAGATGCTATTAATGTCAGACAAGAAACTAGAAGGAAGTAATTCTTCTACCCATTGATTACTTCCTGGCATTTTATAAATGATCCAGCTAACAGAAATGGTCATTCTGACACAGTACTTCAACAGTTGTGTCTGTAATAATTGTTAATAAGCTCAGTTTGCCTACAGAATATAAGTCAATACCAGTATCTTTGGCAAGGCTGACAAAACTCCAATACTTTTCTATCAGACTAATGTAAAAACAGATCAGTCTTCAAGTAAACAAATTCTTTTCCATGTTCACACTACTACTACTGCCACCACACTGCAGACCTTGAATGTGCAGTGTAGATCAACAATGAACAGCCTATAAGTAAAGGGAAAATGAATGATCCAGGCTAAGGTGTGACATTTACATTAGCAGCATTTCCCAGGAAAGATTTCCAAGTGTCTCTGGGCTTCTGTCCCTTAAAACTGAGCACAAGGGAATTTGGTGCATGCAGACATAACAATATAATAGTGTTTCATACTAAATTAAGCACATATGCAATGGTTAAGTGCATTTCATGGGTATCAGATGAGTTTTTGTGATTTTGTGCTGCCATAGAAAGGACATATACTTTATTTATGTGTTCTCAACCCAAGGACAACATACAAATGAGCTATGGAATATTTAGAGAGCACTGCAAAAAATGGTGAACTCGGAGAATTTCCCTTGTTACATGTCATCCCCTGTCCCGTTCCCACCATGCTGGCAACTTGCAGCTTTCCTCTCAGTCCCCTGGATTCCACATGCTCAGTGCAGCTGAATAAAAGCTGCAAAGAGCATCTGAAAAACAAACTTTAGTTTAAGGCTCACAGGGCATTAAGGCCACAGACCTGGGCCAGTTTTCTGAAGAGGTAGGTAGCCCACAGATGTATGGCCACAAACAAGTCTGCATTCACTGGCCCGGGGACCAGAAACTGCTTCCCAGGCTCTCAGGAGTACCAATGTGTCAGTGATTTCTATTATCAAGCAGATATAGATGTGACTATGGCTTGATTGTACCTAAGTCATAATTAAACCCCACTAAGATGTGCACCCCAACTTCCCTGGTCATTGCAGCAGCTCTCTCATTAAGAGGGTAGAAATGAGCCCAAAACACAGACTTCTTGTTTATCACAGTACAAAAAGGGTCCTGGTTTATTCTTCCTTACAGTTCATTTATCCTGACTCCAACTATTCACTGACTTTGGCTGCAGCAAGCCCTTACTCTAGGCTTCCCTTGCAGCCTCTGACTGCTGGTTATTTCCTGCTAAACTATGCCTGCATGTATTAGCTTGCAGACTCTGAATGCAGGCGTTTACCAAGCTTCACTATGACTGCAGATTCCAATAACAGGCTCTAACGAGAGCAGCAATCTGCAGACTGACCTCACAGTGATTCTCTCTCCTGTTTTACCCAGTTCTTCTGGATCCCTCCTCTTCCTCAAACTCCTCCCCCAACCAGCCAACCCACTCCTTTTATCACACTTATCTTTATTGGCTATAGCTGTGACTCATCAGGGGCAAGACTGTACTGGGTAATTAACACAGCTGTTTACTTATCAGGGGTGAGGTCACCTGTAATCCCTTCTCCTACACCCTGGTCTGGAGAAGCTGAGAAAATGAGCATTTTCTGAGT
Source organism: Parus major (assembly GCF_001522545.3). Classification (NCBI taxonomy): domain Eukaryota; kingdom Metazoa; phylum Chordata; class Aves; order Passeriformes; family Paridae; genus Parus; species Parus major. The sequence goes on along the minus strand of NC_031775.1, from coordinate 4,368,778 downwards.
CTTTCAATCATCACTCAGAATGGAGAGAATTTTTGTACCCAGAGTTAGAGTCCTTGCCTATAGTGTGTGATGTGCTGGATTCAGTCCTCTTTTCTGTCTAAAAGCATCTTAGCCTATTTTTTTAGTCTTATAGGATAGCACCCAAAACTATGTTTCAGAGTCACTCTCAGTGCCCCCCAGTGTCTTTATGATTAAGGTTTTGGGCTTTATGTGAAGTGAGCCAGATGGACTGTCTTCATACTGGGGGTCAGGGTATCTGCCTGGAGAAGAGCTGAGATCTAATAGGAAGGCAGAATTTATGTTCCAATTCTGCAGTCTAGTGTCATGCAGGTTGCGAGGAGCTAACAGGCTGTGCATCTGGAGAAAGATCAATGATAAAACTCTAAAGTGCTTCATTACAAGTAGTTAAAACCACAACCTGCAAGTACTTTCCAGGCATCCAAGAATGGACAAAGCACTATTGCCATACACCCTTGCCCTCCCCAAAAGGATATGGGAAAAGAAGGTGTGAATAAAGAGCTGCTCCACACAGATGATGTTTTTCACCTTAACTCATAAGAGATATCAAGGAACAGGAAGTATTTGCCCCGGAATGTACAACAGAACCTCCTTAAAACTAGGCTGAATAATCAGAGAATCACAGAATCAAAGAATCAACTACGTTGGAAAAGACCTTGGAGATGATCAAGTCTAACCTATAATCATAACTTATTATTGTAACCATGTCACACTCCATACATCATACTCCATATTCATACATCCATGCTGTGATCCAGGACAGCGCTTGTGCTGGAGCACACTAAAAACACCATCTGTGCCACATGCCTGGATGGCCTGACCAGAGCTGCCATGGACTTCGCAGACTTTTTGATAAGCACAATTATTGAAACACAATTTAAAGTTGACAACGTGTCTAAAAACACACACAATGTCAGAGGATGAATGAAATGTTGCTTCCCTCTCCTTCCTCAATCTCATTACAGGCTAAGGAAAAATAATGCATGGAGAATAATACTTCACCATCTAAAGAGTTTTTCTAGTTTCTAAATCCAGTGAAGAGTCATTGTATACTTTGACAGAAAAATGGATCAAAATAATAAAGTGAATACAAAATTATATTGCTGTCAATAATTTAATTTACACAGAATAGCACTGTGACATGGTAATTGTTATATATGATGCAGCATCCAGTATAATATTTGGAGAATGCATTATAGAAAGTCAACATTTTACTACCAAAATTAACTTACATAATCAAAACTGTCAGAGAATCTTTAGTTTTATATTAATTTGAATGTAATTTACTATAGAGGTGTCATTCTTAGAGGTGCTTACAATAGTTAATGATCTCTGCATTTGCATTATAAAATCCTGTTTTCAAAGGTTCATCACTTGGTCTTAAGAACTCTGAGGCCTCTGGCACATTTTCCTTTTCCTTACAAATACTCTGTTAGATAGTTTAAACTTTTATCTCAGAGCAGTTAGTGTGGTTGCTTTCCAAATTTATTTTGAGGATTTGCTAATTTGCTGCTTGCCACCCCAGGATCTCAGAAACAGAAGGGCTCTTTACAGAAAAAGTCATTAGTTACATTTTATTCTTCTGTTTTCCTGAGCATGTTACCCCTCAGATAATTTTTCTTGCTGAAATGCCTGAGTGTCTTCCAATATTGCATCCAGTTCTTCTCCATAGTTCCTTCCCTCTTTCCTGTTTTGCTGCCATTAAGCTTTCTTCCAGGTTCTTCTCCTCATCTCAGACTTTGACTCCCAGCTCTGTTCTGTGTCTTCTAACAGATGTCCACATTTATGCTGGCAACTGCTACTTCTATTGGATCCATCAGTCCATGGGCTCTCCTGGCTGCAGTTGCTCAGCCTCACACCTTTTTTCAAGTTTCAATCTTAATTAACTTTTCCAACTCATTATATGTCGCTGCTGAGCCTGGGGGGGCCATTATATGTCACTGCTGAGCCTGGGGGGGGCCTGTCAGAACCCCAACTTCTGCCGTCAACAAGCCCAGATAGATGTCTCAGGGGAGAGCCACCATCTGGGGTTTCCAGGCAGTCTCCAGCCAGGGGTAACCCTTAGGAGCACAGGCAGAGGCCTTAGGTGACCAGCTCTTTTAGAAGGTGATTTCTGCTCTGTGATCAGCTCTGTTCAGCCCAGCCAGGTCCCTTCATGGGTTACCCCAGCTGACGCAAACAAGAGATAGGAAGATCATGTGGCATTCCACAGAAAGTCTTTAATGCAGGCTTCAGCGAAGGGGGCCAGTGATGATCTAACCACTAATCTGGGCAAAAGCTGGGTTTTTATAGGGAAGGGGAGAATTGGGAAGGGGACCAATAGTCTGAGAGGGGATAAGATGACCAATAGTTAACAGGGAGATAACATGGTGTCCTGAGGCAGAAAGGGGTCCACAGCTCAGTTACCATGACTAGACAGTTTTGTCTTATCTTAGGGGACAGATCTCCAGGGAGGATGCCTGTCAGAAGACTGGGCCTCCTCCACAACTCCTGTCTCTGTATTTAGTAAAAGGCATTCCCTATAACGCTTTTGAAGCAACGGAGAAGGTATGAGAACATAGCTAATACAATAATAATCAAAATAAAAATCCACAAAATCCCCTTAACTAAAGATGACACCCATCCCGTTAGTCCCCATTGACCGAGAAGGTAATTTTCATGTTTGGACAGAGATAGGGCTTCTGATAGGGAGTATATGTGGAGGCCCTGGAGCCAAAAGCTATTGTGGTATGGAAGGAGGACTCCAGGGTATAAGGTTTTCCCCATTTTAATCCTAAAAGAAGGACTTTTCCCATAGTGCTTTGCACCTCCATTTTGTTGTACCCCAGTTCATATACCCAGTTAGCCTGTTGGCTGTCCCTCTCCTTTTTACCTTGTATGTCCCTCCCCTAGAAAGTTCTCTCTTCCCTGTTCCCCGGTTGGCCCCAGTTTGGTGCAGCCCTCTGCCCCTGTAATCCCATTAGCTCTCCCTCTCCATGACCCTGCCTATGCACTTTACCCTGTTCCTATTGGACCCTGACCCTTGGATCCACCCCCTCAAGCCCACATATATTCCTGTGTTGCGGCTAACAACCTCAGGATCTTGTCCAGGGAAGCAGCAGGATTCTGGGGACCAGCATCAAACACCAA
>NC_031775.1:4342247-4361531 GCF_001522545.3 Parus major | reverse complement strand
GTCTGGAGTAAGTGCTCCAGGTATCCAGTAGTCAGTGGAGGTGAACTCATACCCTGCAAGACAGCGGAAGTGAGTCCTGGCTTTTTTAATTAGATGTGCCATGATTTCCTGAAAGGTGGTAATTGTTTTTGTAGGCTGGTTGTTTGTAAAGATCCATTCAAGTATCACCAGAGGATCTCTGAATTGAGGGTCCCATTGGAAAATCAGTCCATGGAAACAGGGGGCCTTACCCAAAATGACAAACTGGAAAGGTAGGGTGGGTTCGAAGCGATGGGCTTGGTGTGAAGACAGGGCTTCTTGGATTTTGGTGATGGTATCTCTGGCTTCTGGTGTGAGGGAAGGTGGAGAGTCCAGGACTCCGCTGCCACAGAGTAGATGGAACAGGGGGGCAAGGTCCTTTGTTGTAATTCCTATCAGGGGATGGATCCGGTAGATGGACCCACAAAAACTGTGTAAGTCTCTCAGGGTCTTTGGATCATCTTGGATGGCGAGCTGCTGGGGAACGATGGTCCTTTCATGAATTTAGAGTCCAAGATAAGTCCATGGGCTGGTGTACGGCACTCTGTCTTCACAAATTTCAAATCCAGCCATTTCTATCATTTCAATGGTCTTATTAACCTTTTGCCAAGTAAGTCTTTCCTGATGCACAGAACAAGATATCATCCATATAGTGGTGGATGACTGCATCTGGGAATAGTTTCCAGACAGGGAATAGAAGGTGAGTTGTTGCCCTGAAAACTCAGCTTCTGAGCTTGCTGACATAGTTTTCTAACTATGTTTCCCAGGATAGTAATGTATGTACAGTATGTATGGACAGTATGTAAACATAGAGGTATGTATACATTCCTTCTGTTACACGTCTTGTGATGGACATCTCTCATGGCTGGTGTGGTTGGGAAAGTGTTATCCTGACCATCCAATCCCTGGCCATGGTCATGTCATAAATGCAATGGCAAAATATGGTTAATATAAAAAGCAATTTATTATAAAACAATTTTGATCAGAAATGAGAGAAAAACCACAATAAATAAATCAGTGCAGCGCTGGGTGGACAGGGATCTGTACCCAGAGGTACTGATCTCCTAAATCCACAAGGAAGGGGCTGTGGTCTGGGGTTTTTATTGGGATTTTGTGTCCTGAGGCCAAACTTCGAGCAGTTGCTGTTCAACAAAGAGTCTAGATGGTTGGTTGAATGAATTTCCTGGAACCGCCGAGCAGAGTCAATCGCCAGCTGGGCAGAGTCCTTTCGCATGTGAAAGGTTCTGAGTGCTTCCTGATTGTATCTCTGGTTGGGCTCTCAGGGTGATGTGTCCAAGTCCGGTATGGAGCCGGTGGGCATCTAGGCCTGGCTCTGCTCATTGTTTAGCCTGATTGCATCTCTGGTCGGAGTTTGCATGGTAAGTCCGGTGCAGAGCCAATGGGCATCTCGGCTTGGCTCCGCTTATTGTTCAGCCTGATTGCCTGTGTCCGGCTCTTTCTTTCAGGCTGGCAAGCTCACCTAGGGTCGTTACCGTCTGAATGGATATTCACTGCTGGGTTTTGGGAAGAAATCTTTAGGCCATACTATATTTTGTTACAAATACAATTATATGCTCATTTTATTCTCTCACAAATTTTTATTCCAAGTTACATTTATCACAGTCAGAAACCTATAAATCTTGGGAGAAGAAATAAACTTCTCTCTTCCTTTCACCACACCTCGAGCTGTGTCTTTGTGATCTATTCATCACCTGCGGCAACATCTGGTGACCCCTGATGTGTGTTGAAGGTGATGTTGCGAGGCATTCTCTGTCTAGCCTGTAGCTATGGCTGCTTTTGGGTTCTCTCCTACAACGGCCCTGGTTGTAGGGCTGTGGCGTGCTGCTTTTGATAGGGCACAGATTGATGTTTTGAATGCTGACTTTCAGCAATTGTATACTTATGGAAGAGCTGAAGGGTTTTTCCCTGTGGTTAAGGCACTTCTTTCGAAGCCAGCTTGGGACACATTAGGCGATTCCCTGGTCAAGGCTATGGTGGTAGACTGGGACCCCATCTGGCCTGGCTGCTGGGGATCTGGCGACGGTGCAACTGCATTCTGAGGAGCTGTGCGTCTTCTTATGCCAGATTGAGAGCTGCTTTCCTCTTCCCTGGGTGAGAGGTCTGGTTCTGGCTCCGGATCCGCCTGTGGCAGCGGGGCGGGGCTCTCCCTCTCCCCCGGTGATGCAGAGCGGGGGGCAGCTGTGTCTCAGGTCCCAAGGTCGGCTCTCCCGGGATTGCTGGGGCCCCCAGCGGGTTGAACGGGGGCACCGCGGGCCCGGTGGGCGTAACCCTGCCTCGGCCAGTGCCCTGGAGGCCTGAGGTGGGGTTGGATCCTGGGCCGCAGGCCGTGGGGGGCGCCACGGAACCGGGGAACCAGAGGTGTAAGACTGGGGTGGGGTTGTCTCCTTTGTGTGCCCTCCATGCACAGACCGATAAGGGGCTGCCTGAACAGGGGGCAGCGCCGCCTCCGGGGGATGCCTCAGGGTTGGTCCTATGTCCCTGCTACGGCTGGGCCATGCCCTGCCCCGCGGTGGGGGACGGGATGGGCCCAGGCTCTACGCCGACGGCTGTGCACACACATGCTGTTCCAGTGGAGGAGCGGCCGGTGCCACTTTTTGGACCTTTCGCCCCTGAAGAAACGCTGTTAGGGGTGATTCCGAGCGCTGCCCCCCCCGCGCCGGATTCATGGGGCGTGGGGATGGGTGCTGCGAGTGGTGCAGATGCCAGGCTGGGTTTTGTCGGCCCCATGCTGCGGGTTTCCCCTCCTGCGAGCCCGGGAGGTCCCCTGGCAGTGGAATGGGACGGTATGGTGGCTCCGTGGGTCCTGCCTCTACTGGCGCTGTGGTCCCCCTGACATGGAGGCGGGCCGTGCCGAGCTGGCTCCAACCCATCCCATCTCGGGTTCCCAAGCATCGCCCAAGCCTGTGACTGGGAAAGAGACTTCCCTGCTGCTTCCTACGGCCACGGCGGATCGGGGTCCTGAGCTGGTTATTATTGGCTCGGGTGGTGCTGCTGCGGGGGCAAAGCCAGTGGCCTCCACAGGCAAAGGGTCCCGGGCTGCTGGAGCCTCTTCTGCTGGCCTGTGGACTTTGTCCCTCTGTCAGATGACTGTGCAGCTGCATGATCAGGCTCAATTTTTGGGCACTGTTGTGGTGTCTTCCGGCCAGGTGCCTGGCCCTGTCTCAGGGAACTCTGTGAGCCAGGACACAGCAGGTGAGGCTGTTCCTCTGGATGGGTATCATTCCATGTGCTTCGGAATGTTTTTGGTCTGGATGGGTATCATTCCATGTGCTTCGGAATGTTTTTGGTCTGGTGGGTGAGGGCATGAGTGCTCTTCCTGTGGCATGGTTGAATACCACTGCTCAGGGCATCATTGTTCACCTAGGGGACATTGATCCAGATTTCCTAGGGCGCATTTCTGCCATGGGTTCCACACTCACCCCTCCTATTCCTATCCCTGTGGGACCCGGATTTGCTCACCTTGTGCCTTTTGAGTCTTGTGTTCGCAGAGCTGAGAACCAGCTGCGGGGAGATGGTGGCTTCGGGTTCCTTGGACCTCCCTAGGTTCATTGGATTGCTGTTCTGACAGCCAGGGAGCGTCCTGAACAGGTCTGCACCCTGTCCATCCTTGGTGAGATGCCATCAGAGGTTAGCCTCCGCGGGCTTTTTGGCACTGGCACGGACATCGTGATTGTCAGGTTTGCCGACTGGCCCCCGGAGTGACCCTTGGACCTGATGCTGACACATTCAGTGCAAAGAAGAAATTGAGACTGACTCTTTGTTCAGCAGATTCTGTTGTCCTCTCTCATGATAGACTAGTCACCCTCTGTGACTTGATGCAGGAACAGTTGGATCACGGTGATCTGGAGCCTTTGACCAGTCCCTGGGACATTCCTGTTTTCTGTATAAAGAAGTAGTCTGGGAAATGGAGGTTGCTACAATACCTCCAGGAAGTTAATGCTACGATGGAAAGCATGGAGATGTTGCAGGATAGCATGCCTTCACCTGCCATGCTTCCTGCTAATCGGCCAGTCCTCATTGTGGATATGAAGGATTGTTTCTTTACAATTCCTTTGCATCCCGATGACAAACCGAAATTTGCCTTTCTGGTGCCATCTATCATTAATGCTGAGCCCACACAGAGATATCAATGGAGATTTTGCTGCAAGGCATGCGAAAATTTGCTGGCATTTGCCGATGATAGAGGGCTCTAGGCCTCTCTGGAGTTTGCGAGCAGTTTCCTGCTGTTCGTCTCTGTCCTTATATGGATAATGTCTTGGTGGCTGTGCCCATCCAGGATGAATTGCAGCGGATATGGCCTCAGCTGTTCCCTGCCTTGCCTTCTCATGGGCTGCAAGTGACTCCAGAAACAACCTCCCTGAAATTATTTGAGGGTCAAAATAATTTTTGGGACGAACAGTCCTGCATCAGGAGGTGCAATTTTTTTTTACATTCAGTGCAGACACTGCATGAATGATGTCCAGATATTGATGAATTTTTACATGGTTGCGTCCATATTTGGGACTGACCACAACACAACTGTCTCCCTTGTTTGGTCTGTTAAAGGGGGACTCTGATTTAAAGTCACCTCCGACCCTGACCCCAGAGGCACAACAGGTGCTGGAGGAGGTTCAGCGAGCAGTTTCTGCTCGTCAAGTTTATCACATTGATCTTTCCATTGATGTTGCTGGATTTTTTCATTGCCACTCCAGATTTGCATTCCACAGGTATCATTGGCCAATGAAATGATGAATGGTTCAATACCTTGAATGTCTTGGAAGGGGTTTTTCCTGCCCCGTCAGTCACAGACAGTGGCAAACTTTACTGAACTTTCTTTGTGGCCCAAACATAGTCACGGCCTGTGCAAGGAGTAAAGTGTCTTTATTGACGGTTTGGGGAAGACTGGAAAGGCCATTGCTACATGGGATGATGGATCTGAGTGGCTGGTTTTGGAGAGTCATGAGGCTGGATCAGCCAAGTAGGTGGAATTACGGGCTGCTGTCATAGCATTTCAGAAGTTTTCCAGGCACCTTTCAATTTGGCCATGGTTTCTGCCTCCGTGACCAAATTGAGAGCCATCCATGAGCAGGTGTTGATGTTTTCACTTTTATTTTTTGGGGTTTTTTTAAATAACAAAAGGGTGAGATATCACCCTGAAATTACAGCCTTCTGATTGTATGGAGTATTGTATTTTCCTATTATTTATCCTTTTGATAGTTTAGAATGTTGCTAGCTTATTTGTTCATTTTTCTTTTCTTTTTATTTTTGTTAAAACCAAAAAGGGTGAGATGTCGCCCTGAAAACTCAGCTTCTGAGCTTGCTGACAGAGTTTTCTAACTATGTTTCCCAGGACAGTAACTGTAAACATAGAGATATGTATGCATTCCTTCTGTTACACGTCTTGTGATGGACATCTCTCATGACTGGTGTGGTTGGGAAAGTGTTATCCTGACCATCCAGTCCCTGGCCATGGTCAGAAACCTATACATCCTGGGAGAAGAAATAAACTTCTCTCTTCCTTTCACCATACCTTGAGCTGTGTCCGTGTGATCTTTTCATCACCAGCAGCAACATGAGTGATGTACCACTGGCAGACAGTTGGGCTGTTCTTCATTCCTTGTGGAAGATAAAACCAATGATATCCTTTGAGTGGAGCCTCTCTGTTAAGAGAGGGAATGGAGAAGGCAAAGTGGGGGGCATCTTGAGGGTGCAGCAGGATGCTGAAGAAACAGTCTTTGATGTCTATGATGGCAAGAGTCCAGTCCCGAGACAGCATCGATGGTGAGGGCAGGCCAGGCTGGAGGGGACCTATGTCCTCAATGATGTCATTGATCTTGTGAAGATCATGTAAAACTTTCCACCTGTCCTTTCCAGGCTTTTTCAGCACAAAGACTGGGGAGTTCCAGGGGCTAGTGGTCTCAATTATGTGGCCTTTGGCAAGCTGCTCTTCAACTAAGTCTTGTAATGTGTGCAATTTTACCTTTGAGAGGGGCCAGTGCTCGACCCAGACTGGGTCCTCACGTTTCCAGGTGAGCCGAGGGGTAGATGGTAGCGTACAGTCCTCAGTGGCCCCAATCAGCAATTCCAGCTGTGAATGCGTAAGGAAGCTCCCCACTGGGATAGAAGGTCCCTACCCCATAGGGTGATGGGGGCCCTTACCACGAATGGCCAGATGGTTGCCAGCTTGCCTTCAGGTCCTTTGACAATGACATTCCACTTGCTGTGCATAGACGCTGTGGCTCAACCAATCCCTGAAATCATGCCTGCCACAGGCTGCAGTTCCCAGTTTTCTGGCCACTCCAAGCGGGAGATGATGGTCACATCTGCGCCTGTGTACAGCATCCCTAGTCAGTAGATCTTCTTTCCCTTACAGAATAAATCACACTTGATGGCAGGCTTATTTGGGCCCACAGTCTGTGCCCACATTATTGTGGGGTTGAGGGGAAGCCTTTCCTTGCAGTTTGGTGGGAGTAGAAAAACTTGTGCAATCGGGGTTCCCTGCGAAAGGTAAAAGGGTGTGTCCCTGCAGCACAGCTGGACAAAGATTTCCTGTGCAGGATACACTGTTTGTACTTCTGGAAGAACAGAAATTTCCTTTGGACCATGGAAAGTGTCACCTGTAATTAGGATGTCCCAAGGACCATCTTTTGGTCCATGCTTTCCTGTGGGAACACAGTAAACATTTTCATCTGTAAAGTCAATGGACAGTGCAGTTACCAGCTGGCACCTGGTTCCCATTGGAAGGTTTCCATGTGTTGGATCCTCCTCATGTGGCTTGGGATCTCCTGGGATGATGCTGTGTGATGCTTCCCACCTTCCTGGTCCTGGCTAATGTGAATCTCACAGTTGGGACAGAGTGAGATGGCTTTTGGTTTGTTGTCTGCATGCGAGGCCTTACCGCACTGCAGTGGGAGTTTCCTAAATGCTGCTGGTATTACTGTGGTCTCTGGGGCCTTTGGTAGCCAGTGAGGGGGTCTTGAGTGGGTGACCTCTCTGGGCAGTCCTTTATAAAGTGTCAAAATTCCCCACAATTGAAACAGCAAGCATTATCTCTGGAAGTTACCACTGCTAATGCTCCAGAAATGCCTTCAACGATGCCTTTTGCAACCGCCTGGGCAATTGTGTGTGCAGCTTTCTACCATTCGTTCAATGGTAGGTTCTGTGTCCAAGGGTAAAGCCCTCAGAATAGTTTTACATTGTTCATTAGCATTCTTTATAGCTAGTTTATTCAGAAGTCCTTTTTGTGCCTCTCTACTCTCTATTTGTTTTTCCTAGGCATCCTTTAATCTATTCACAAATTTGATAAAACTCTCATCTCCCTCTTGTTTGATATTAGCAAAATGTAGACTGGGAATGGAGTCATCTGGAGTGAGGAGCAGTGATGTTTTTGCTGCAATAGCCATGTCTTGCAGTGTTTCCTCAGGTAAAGTGTTAGCTTGTTCTGAGGTTTTTTTTAAGTAATTTTCTCTTGCTAACTGCTCAACAGTAAAATTTTGCCTATTTGCATCTTTAGAATATTTGTCAGATAATGTTTTTAATTGCCTTTTCCAATGCCTTTCCCATAGCATATATTCAGCAGGGGAAGGGAGGCACTGAGCAATACTTTTGACATCATGTATTACTAAGATATGCGCAGAGAAAATGGCTTCAAGAAAATTTCTAAAAAGGTGTGTTCCTCGTCCATGTTCTTTGGCTATTTTGCAAAGGTCTATAAGTTCTTTGTTAGTAATAGACTGCCACAGCACTCTGTTTGTTGCACCATTATTTCCTTTTTTATAAGTTAGTGGAAAGGCAGATATGTTTTGGGCTAATTCCCATTCACCTGCCTGAGTGACTCGAATTCCATTTATTATCCAGGGGTCAGTTTCATCTGAATCAGAGTCAGTTGTGTTGGTATCGCTGTCATTCTCAGTAGAGAATGCAGGGCGTGCATCTATGCGATGTGTCTTTGAGGGCTCCAAGGGTGCCCGGAGCGAAGCGGCGGGGGGCCGGCGGGACACAGTCCGGACGTGGGAGGGGTGCGGCAGAGTGGCAGTTCCGACGCCGCCAGCTATGTGGCAGGCACAGGTCTTGGCAATGCCGGGTGCGGGGTTTTGTGCGGTTACAGTGTCGGAACTTGTACCTGCGGTGGCAGAATCCACGTTGGGGGACGGGGGGTGGCCGCTGCAGGGAGGAGGCGCGGGAGGGAGGGGGGTGGCTGCGGGCGGAACAGGCGCGCAGGTGTTGGCGGCAGAGCTGCGGGCATGCCAGGAAGGGGTGCTGCCCCACCCCACTCCCACGGTGCCGCCGCTGGGGATGGCGAGACAGCCGCCTATCGGGGGGAGTGGTCAGGAATAGGGAGGAGAAACGGAGGGGTTCGGAGTACACGGCAAGTGCGGAGTAGGGATAGGGACAGGCTGCGGTGGGGTGTTGGAAAGCAGCGTACACAGCGGGGGTGGGGGGACGGGCAGGGTCGGAAGGGTCAGAGTTCCATATGGTGGGTAGTGCCAGGGGAAGGGGTTTGGGTGGGTGTGAAGCTGGTCCTACACTCCCTGCCCCAGGAAGCGGGGCGGGGGAGGAGGGGGCGGCTCCCAGCGGGAGCGGGGCGGATCCCCTGCTCTCTGGTCCTGGAAGCGGGGCGGGGGTTGGCACTGAGGAGTGTGCCTGGAGGGGGAGGGGAGGCTGACACTGGCCCCGGAGGGAGCAGGGAGACAGACAGTGGAAGGGGGTCGACATGGAAAAACCGGTTTCAAATTTAGGTCTGAGTCTGAGTCAGGGTCATTTGCAATTGTATATGGGGGGAGCAAGCCTACATCAGAGCAACGGGGGTTGGAAAGAGAGGTTTTAAAGTGAGAAGGGTTTTTTTCTACAGTTTTAATTACAATGTGAAACGGGGGTATAAAACGTGTAACAGAAAAATCTCCGTTAGCTTGACAGGCATAGATTTTGGTCCCATCACTATCCCAGAAAGAGTTGAGATAGATAGTGTTCCCGTTAAAGTTTGGAAAGTGCCGAGAGAGCCAATGAACAAAGGCTTTTAGGTTAGTCTTAGAGAGATTTCCTTCAGAGAAAGAGAATTTGTTAGCAGATAGGAATTGTAGAATTTGGGAATATTGGTCTTTCTCCGTGTGGGATCGCTGAAACTTTCGTAGCTTTAACCCCATACTGGTAGTCCAGGTCCCAGCCCAGCAGAAAAAAGAAAAAAAAAAAAAAAATACCTAAAGGAAATAAAGTACTGCACAGAAAAAGCTGGGTTAACTCACAACACTCAGCTGGTCGGGTCAAAATAAAACTGCTGGCTGGGTGGTCGGCTTTTTATTCCAGTCCTCGGGGTTTCTTCTCCCAGGTGGTGAATGCGAGGGTGTTGGAACTGCCTCGTCAGATACTCTCTGTTAGAACACAGAGGGTATCTTCAGCAGGGTGACAATCCAAACAGCCCTTTCAGTCCCGAGGCTGCTCTGCGGGATGTTGCTCTGAATTCCTGGGCTTCATTTGAAGGGTCCAGGAGCTGTTCGGGTGCCACTTTGTCGTGGCTGGGTCCTGGGGACCTGTCTGACCCCCAGCTTCTGCCCAAGCAGAAGCAGCAAGCCCAGATAGACATTCCGGAGGAGAGCCACCATCTGGGGTTTCCAGGCAGTCTCCAGCCAGGGGTAACCCTTAGGAGCACAGGCAGAGGCCTTAGGTGACCAGCTCTTTTAGAAGGTGATTTCTGCTCTGTGATCAGCTCTGTTCAGCCCAGCCAGGTCCCTTCATGGGTTACCCCAGCCGACTCAGACAAGAGACGGGAAGATCATATGGCGTTCCAGAGAAAGTCTTTAATGCAGGCTTCAGCGAAGGGGGCCAGTGATGATCTAACCACTGATCTGGGCAAAAGCTGGGTTTTTTATGGGGAAGGGAAGAATTGGGAAGGGGACCAATGGTCTGAGAGGGGATAAGATGACCAATAGTTAACAGGGAGATAACATGGTGTCCTGAGGCAGAAAGCTGTCTACAGCTCAGTCACCATGACTAGATGGTTTTATCTTATTTTAGAGAACAGATCTCCAGGGAGGATGCCTGTCAGAAGACTGGCACAGTCACAATTCCTCCACAATTTTAAGTCCAACAATTAGTTTTGCTATAGCAAGTACATTTCTCTCCCTAATCTTTCAGGCTTGACTCCTAGCCATTTACCCACCGAGACCTGCTGTTGATTGGTTGGTGATTTCCAGTTTGCCAGGAACTGTGCAGTCCTGAGGCATTAAAACTGTTTTCCCCTGCCCCAGGTTTTCTGCCCAGGGGGTAGGACATTGCAAATCAACTGCCCACAAATACCTTGTACAGGTAATTTCCAAGACCAGAATTTGAAACAGATTGTTAACACAAAGCTATTACCCATAGTAAAACTACTTGCTTTGGTAGACCTCCTCCAATTTATGGATCTAGTTTTCCCAAATCCTGCTCAAATTCACTTATTTTTCTTCCATGTCACCTAGCTGTCATAGATCCCCTAGCTTTCTGTAACCTCAGTGTTATTAGACCAGACATGTTTGAGCCAACACACACAACTTCATCCAAAATCTAAATTGTTATTACGTAAACATTTAGATTTAAACAGATGTAGTTTTGTCACTTATCCAGGATCTCTATTTTCTTTACAAGAAGAATAGCCTTTTAAAATATTTGGGATGGTCTATTCTAGCCATTCAGTCTTTTTATGTCCACTTTTGTGCCAAAATTTAGCCAAAATGCTTTCTTCACTTTTTCCATTGTCATTTCCCTGTTTGAAAAAAAATGAATGTACTACTTTGTAATAATTCAGTGATGTCACAAATAAGATGGAAATCTTTCCATTACACATACTGAGAAGATTTGCAGTTTTGGACCAAAAAAAAAGTCTGTTGCTTACCCACCACATTCCTCGAGGTGGAAAGAGAAACTGTTTCATAGATGTCATATTGAGATGATGGACTTGATTCAAAGCAAATGTGCTCATATTTTGACTGGATAGCACTGGTGACTGACTCAACAAGATAGTTTAACTAGGACAAATAATAATGATAACACTGGGAGTATTCTATTTGATCATTCAGATTCATAATTTAGTGATACAAAGAAACTCTAGAAATTACTTGTATTTTTCCCAGTGGATATCTAGCTGGACACAAGAAGAATGAGTGTCTGAATAAATTCTATTTTAGAGAGGCATTTAACACACCACATATTTTTATTCTGGTTTGGAAAAATAACCCTAGAAGACTGTCGACAGCACAGACTGGCTGAAAGCTCTGGATGTTATTTCATCATTCTTAGTGTTAAGGAAGCAGAACTGGAAGATGAAACTTTAATACTGTCAGAAAAGTCGGCAACTGTATGGATCTCTTCTCTGCAGGGTGAATGGTACCTGACAAACACAGAAGCTTAGAGGATGATCTTCCAGACTGGATGATAATTCTTTCATTTTCACTGTCCCTCGGAAGAAGCTACCAAACCAGTTTATCTCCATTAAATATTTTTACTCCTTGAATCCCAATGAAGAGGTTTTCCTCTGATGTAGGTAGTCTGTTACCAAATGCCTGCTCTCCCAAGGTTGACGCCCACTTCATTCAAGTATTCCTGGTGCAGCAGGGATGTTAGTGGCTACTGGCTTGTAGCCAACATCCCACACGTTTCCTCTGCAGCAAAAATGCGTTAATTCTGACCCACTGCCTTTCAAGTAGATAGTGGGGAAAAAAAATAAAAAACAGTCACAAAGAGCTTTGCTTTTATCTTATTTCTTCTTCAGAAAGATTTGAAAAAAACATCAGATACTGTTCTTTTCTTTTTCAAGGTCCACAGTCAGCAAGGGTGAGGCTTGGTGCTGCTGTTAGAGGTTGAGCCCCAAGACAAGCTAAAGGCACTCAGAGAATGTGTTTCTATATTTGGGTAAAGGAGTTTTAAGCAGTATAACTGGTGAGGGGGTGGATTAGTGCCTGCCGTTGTGCCAGAGGCTGCCTCCAGCACCTCTCCTGCTCAGCAGCTCTCCTGAATACCATTCCTTTTGAATCTGTCACCTACTGTGGAAGCTTGTGTTTCTCAGGCAGTGCACTGAAAAAAGATCAGAAGGAACAATAGGTTTTGGCTCTCAGCTGAAGTTTTCCATCCTCATCACAGACTAGAAGAACACTGCTGACCTTACATGAAGCTGGGGCAGTGTATGCTGAGCCTAGCATGTGAATGGGCAAGAGGATCTTGTACTTGCTCCGAGCATGCTGCAGGTCTGACATGGCCACCACCAGTGACTTTGAGATGTAACCAATTATGCAACACAAAAGCATTCTTAGATCCACAAAAGCCAAACACATAAATAGTTTTAAGACCTTTGCAAGGAAAATGGGATATGGTGAAACAAAGCTATTTCCTATCTCCATTGCACATAATCCTGAGGGAAAACAACACAAACAGGTCTTATATTTGAAAATCTGGCTAAGCAGGTGTGAGGAGAGGTCCAGCAATGCTCACAGGGGAATATGAAGCCTAAAATTACTACATGAGGAGCACTGGAATCAGAAAGCAGAGGGGAAAAGGTTGGAAAACCATTGGGGTTCATTTTCAATGGTGTTGTCAGGATGTAAGAAAGATAAACTACTCTCCAAGTTAATGTTATGTAGTGAGAAATATCTGAGGGAAGACATTAAGAAATAGGTATAAATCTAAAAGGTATCAGGAAAGAAAACCCCAAAGACAACTACAATCTGGGAAAAATTACCAAGTGGAAGGCAGATAGCCAAATCTTGTGATACAAAGATAACTTCCTTCATTCAAAAGAACAAGAAAGTCTGGATGGCTAGAAATAAGAAAGATAATTAAATGGAAAGAAAGGAAGTAATTAATGAAATCATTAATGCTGACCTTGCATAAATAAAGTTTCAAAGATTGCATACATGTTGATTTGAGGAGCAGGATGGCTAGAAGTATGGAGATAATTAAAAATATTCACTCCTCTATACCAGGGATAATGGTAGAATCTGAATGGAGGTTAAATGTATTTAGTACTGTTCCAGTGGATTATGATCTTGGAAAAATAACATGAAAATAGATGTGGTAATATACTGAATTTAAGGAGAATTGCAAAATGTACAGATGAACTCAAGGAACAAAATGAAAACAGTAAAATGAGCATAAGTTAAAACACAAGCTGCAGAAAACTGACAGCAGGAATGATTTCAGAAAAAAACCTAGTATAGGTAAATTGGATAAAACAAAGGAAAGGCTGGCAGCCATCATCGCCGTGACACTTGCATTACATCTCACTTCCAAATGCAGAGTCCAATTTGGGAGAAGGCAAGAAGCAGAATACACTCTTTATAGGGGAAAAAAGGAGTTCTTTCTTTTGTAAGTTCCTGTGTCAGTAGCCATTTTATGGGGCTGCCAATCATGGCATATCAACTGAAAAGCCAGATAATTTTCTAAAGAATCTACCTTCCCAGAGAAAGATTTTCAAGTTGACTGTGTACAATCCAGCTGCTGCTTTTAATCTTTCTCTGACAACAGTAGTTGTTTTATTACTTTGACAGTCATTTTCAGCCCATGAATGGTACCACAGTCCTTTTAAGATAGGAAAACTCTTTTGATCTATAATTTCATAAGCTTTAGCAATGGACAAAGGATTTTTCTAGTATACTTGATCACACACTTGCTGAAGTTTAGGCCTAGAGCCAATAAAAAAGCACTGAGCTACCCTTTTGGAGACACACAAAAATCTTCCACAATTCATCACAATTTTTGATGAATAATGACTGCCAGGAAAAAAAAAACAAAAACCAAAACAAACTGCAAAAAACAAACAAAAAATCCCCAGAAAAATAAAACAAAATAAACCACCAAAAAACCAAAACAACTTATTATAACAATATTGCCTATTAACAGAAAATTGAAAACCAGGTTACTCCTGAAATAGCTTTGATACATTGCCACAATCACTTTTAACTGCCATACTGTTTTAATATAATATGATCTATAGGATACAAAATACACATGCAAGATAGGCATAAGTGCAAAAAAGGAAGGTGTTTCGAGCTGTCTGTAATAGCTAAGAGAAACTGGGAGAAAACTCAGGCAGACAGTAGTTTTCCAGCAAAATGACATGTTCTCTGCTCTACAACTAAAACTGTGCATTTTGTGCAGTCTGAAACACAGTATAAACTCTAAAAGAAAATAGATTTCTAAACAAGATTAGAAAGCCATTCAACAACCATTCAGAGTGAAAAAGTAATTGAAAATTTAAAAATCTGTAATTTTTATTAGTACAGGCTACTTTGAACACTTACACATATGTTAAACTTCTCACACATGTGCATCCCATTTTCTTGTCCTGTTCCTACTGGAATTCCATTCTGCTTTTCCTTATGTATAAGGAATTAAAACAGAAAGCATTTCTGATATTTTGAAGTATAAGGACAGTGTTTCCAGGATAGCTATTAATTTAGCAGCAGTCAGCTGAATATTTAGCTACCTGTGGGGAATATTTGGATAAGGTACTGCATTGAAGTCTAACTTCTTTGACTTCCATCCTTCAAAAATTCTATGTCCATTGGCATAGCTAATTTCCATAAAGAC
This sequence comes from Parus major, assembly GCF_001522545.3. Lineage (NCBI taxonomy): Eukaryota > Metazoa > Chordata > Aves > Passeriformes > Paridae > Parus > Parus major. Next base: position 4,346,957 of record NC_031775.1, on the reverse strand, counting down.
ATCCTAGAAGGATGTGGATTCTAGAAATCCACACCAGGCTTAAAATTTAAAGGGTAAAAAGAAACAAATCATTTTTTTGCTGGGTGCAGTTAGAAATCAGTCATCTTGATACTTAGATTGATCAGAAGGAAATTAAGGAAGATTAAAGGATAAACAGGAGTTACTCTTACACTCCCTGCACTATTCAGTTGTTGACATCTATAGTATTTCTTAAATAAGTATATTTCAGTTGACAAAGACATTGAATTTCATACCTTTTGCTAGTCAGGTTCTGTTTATAATCTCTTGTAATTTCCACAGAATTCCCCAAAATTGCATTTTCTGGCAAAATAACAGTCTGACTCCTACAGTCTCACATTCAAAATACAAATACTTCACCTCAGTATTTGCAGATAAACTACGTAATTTGGTTCCATTAAATTGTTTTAACAAAATGTTGAGATGCCGCACCATCAGCTAAAACTGACCCAGATGTCACTGACCTCATGAAATCAGCTCTCAGTGCAAGCAGAGACTTCTTAACTTCCGTTTCTCTAGTTTGTGAGATCTCCAAATGAAAGACTCTTTAAAGGGTTATTGCCGCGGCGGCGGAAGGCCCGGAGCACCGCGACTTCTCCAGAAAGGCAGGCCCGAAGCGCGTGTGAGCGGCTTCGAGCAGTCGAGTGATTCCGGCTCAGCTCAGTAATGGTAGAGTGATTTCAGCTCAGCTCAGCTCAGTTCGGCAGCGGCGGCGGCAGGCAACACAGGAAGAAGGGACGAGAAAGCTGGTCCAGCGTTCCACCAAAGCACAAGCCTTTATTTGGGCAGAGCTCCAGTGAAGGGTGCCAGTAACAGCGAATCTCTCGAACAGAGAAAAACCCGGGATATTTATGGGGAAGGAGAGGGGCGGGGGGAAGCCCGAGATACCTGTATCGGGGTGGGACAGCAGGGGGGAACACCAATGAAACACAACAGTTTAACATAACTAACTCAAAGACCCCTGGGAGCGACATTGTGTCGCTCTTACAGAGAAGTATCTCCTCTCCAGGGGAGAGTCAGTATCTCGGGCCTAGCAGGCTCCTCCGTACCCACAGGTTATATTTCTTTAAACACTTAAAGTTGTAATTTTAGCTCCACTGTATTGGAATAATATACATCTCTGAGCTTTGCATATGCAAGTTTTTTCTTTCCATTCTTTCCTTCAGATTAGGAAGACTCACAGGAAATAATTTAGCCACTGTTGTTTGCTAATTATGTTGAGAGGTGCCTATAGTACATCAACCTTTCGCATCAGACCATGCTTGGAATTACAACTTTCTCAGCATTTGCTCAGTCTTGTATAACTGAATTATTCCCAGCCATTATCAGTTCTTGGACTTTCCTTTTGAGACCTCAGTCCACTACAGTGGGAGAGACTTATTGCAGGAAACATGGCCACACATTTCTGCATCCTTCCTGCCACATCTTGCAAAATGCTTAAGACCTTATGCAACAAAAACTAATGAAAATTTGAAAGCACAAGCAGAGCTGTGCTCTGATAATCCATGCAAACTCCAGTTCATGTAGGTGTCACCTCTGAGCACTGCAAATAACTAAGAAGTCTGTCCGGCTCCAAGCCCTACCGAAGGCAGGAGCAATTCCCCCCCTCAGCTTAAGGTGCATGTGTTGACTACTCCCAGTGCAGCAATGCCTGGGGAGATTCCACTGTCCCAGATTGCCACAGTGCAGCTGACAAGCATATCCTTGCAAGTACAAGGCAGAAGCTCTACAAACTTGCAAGAACTTTGTGCAAATAGAACTCGTTCTGTTTCAGAGGGCACAGAATACCCCACCAGGATCATTTTGTTGTCTGTAGTCATTTAACTGATGAACCATGTCTGCAAAAGCATCAACTTCACCACAAATTACTCATTAAAAACTCCATATTTTCTCTTTCCAACACTAACTTTCAGGATATTTCATCTAATAATTCTGAAGAAAACATGAATAAACAAACATGGTATTATACTAAGCTCATTAATTATGCATCAAGATACATGATGTTAGAAGTAGACACAGTACTGAGAGCTCATGGAAGATGAGTGCAAAAAAGGAAAGATTATTATCTACATGATCAGAAACCTTATTTTGTTTTAGCTTCATCTATTTTAGATGTTTTGACTGAAAACTGTATTAATATTTTCCAAGTTGTGACTGATTTAAAATATGATGTCTCCATATGGTATTTCAGCATTCTGAACACTGTACCTAAGAACGATCAGACTGAAGTCTTTCTAATGCAGTGTTCTGTCTCTGTTTATTTGTAAAATACAGCTATTCCCTCATCATTCTCGGTGGGATGAGAGATATACTAAAGAGCTTTTTGCCTTAGAAGAGGAAGAAAGAAAGAAAAAAGGGAAGTTTTCTTCTCAACAACAAATAAAGGACTCCAAATCTTTTGGCATCAGTTCACTGATTCAAATCATCTCTTGGAGAAGACAAATGTTGTCTTCTGAATTACGGTCACGATAGAAGTTTTTCTGCATAGAGAAGCAAATCAGAAACATAATGTCCTTCTTAGCAGAAGCAGCTTTTCCAGGAACAGAATAGTGATGGGGAAATCATCTGATTCCTGGACATCCAGCATTTCAGCCATCAGCCCAAAACAAAAGGAAGGGGGAGGCCAAGCGTTATGACACACAGCTGTGTTCAGAAGGACTCTGCTGCAAAACCTTTTCCAGACTTGAAGGACAGTATTCTTTTAGGCTCAGCACCCTTACAACTCCTCACCTTCCTCCTTGATGAGGGCAACTTCTGCAGCAAGCACATTCCCACACCTCTTTCTGGGGAGGAAGGATACTTGTGTTCTCCTGGCTTCAGTGTCTGAAGTAGCTGCCAATACTGGTAGATATTAGCACTGCTGCAGCAAGAGGTCTGTTGCAAAATGCAGGTCAATGTTCTCTCAGTTTCCTGATAATCCAATAAATTTTACTGCTGAAAAGAAAAATAATAATAATAAAAAAACAAAACCAAATAATGACTTGCATAGAAAACAACACCCTTCTGCCTTAATTCTCTGACATTCTTCCAGCAATCAGTCCTGGACAGGATGTTGCAGCATCATTCCAACATTTAGCATAAGCACTGTCAATTACTCTTCCTCCCAGTTCCTATGTATTCCCTCAAATCAGAAAATGCTTTGTATTACTGGAGACGAGGAAGCATCCTTATTCTGTTAGAGACACTGTACAAGGAAAAGAATGAAGAATCAAAAATGTCTAGCATTTGTATAGGTTATACATACATACATACACACACACACACACACATATATATATGCAATTTGTATGGATCTTGCTTCTTATCCAAAATTTCTTACATGTAAATAAGAGAGCATTTGGATTATGGTTTGGGGCAGGTGGTTTTTCATGCAAACATATGAGGCTGCATTGCAGCTACAAATGTTTCTTTTGAGCACTTTACACTGTAATAGTATGAAAGTACTATTTCAAGCCTTTTACAGGTGATGTCCCTAAGCCTTGAGTTAGTTTATTAGTGTTGTTAAGCCAAATGGGTTGAAACACTATCACCCCTGTTAATACTCATCCATTTCCTATGAGCAGTTCTGTAAACAGAGAAAATTATTGCCCCTGATAAACTGAGTATGTATATGAAGCAAAACTGGGTGTTCAGAAAATTTTCAGCACATGAGGTAATTGTGACACATATTAAGACCTCTCAGAATGGAGAATATATATGTGTTGGTAACAAGTTTTCAAAGCAAGCTGGATATGTAAGGCTGATGGATATTTTTTTTTCCATCAATAAATTGTGGAGGAAATTGCAGAGTTGATACTAATCTTGCCCTTTGACACTTCCTGCTGTGAGATTTAATTTCATAAATAATCATTGATAGAAGAGGTTTTAAAGAACCAGAATGACCTGGATCCCCAGTGGTGAAAGGTGAAGTGGGCTATATTTGGAATCATCTATGCAGAAAGGGAACACATCAATAAATGCTCTGCATGACCAGTTCTGACAGACGTTTGTGTATCTGCCAATGCAATCTTCATTTTTTACACCAGTACAAGTCAGAATAAATATTATCTCCACTCATGTGACAGACGTTTGATAAAGCAGAATTGGCCTGGTTGATTAGGAGTATGTGTCAAACACAGATAATGGGGGTATCCCTTTCAGCAGCACACAGCACCTCAGCAACCATAACAAGGCAAATTTAACAATCCTTCTGTTTTTCAAGAGATACTAATTGCAGTCCTGTCACATAAGATACAGTTCAAGATAAAATACATAAAAAGGGGGAAAATTGATTTAATTTCATTTTTGTCATGATTATAAATTTTCTTTCAGGATCATGAATCTTACCACTGCTGATCTGAACACCCTAGATGGTTGACACACTGCAGAAGAACATTTATTGTTACAAGTTCTCTTGAACACTAGAAGAATGTCAGGTTTTCTGCTGAATCTTTCTTCCACTATGATTTTTATTTTACCCTACACAGTTTATTTGCTTGTTTCTTTTCTAAAAACACAAAAGCAGGCACCCAGTCACGTGTCTCTACCAACAGGGGTGCTTCTTTATCTCTCACTGGTACTATCAAGATTTTATAAATGGTTCAGCAATTGTCCCATTTGATACTTCCTTAGGGATGCTCCCACCCTTACAGATAAATATCCATCCAAGGGTTGTGATGAATTGATAATGTATTAATGATAATGTATTGTGTT
>NC_031775.1:4313668-4342117 GCF_001522545.3 Parus major | reverse complement strand
CAGCATGGGAACAAAGTCAGGTCCAGAACAGAGAGCCCCAGAGAGAGGCACAGCAGGGGTTTTTGAGGGACAGAACCCCCGAGGGTCCCCACCCCCGAGGGTGGAGTTTAGGGTCAGGAACCATCAGAAACACAGCAAGGGAGAACCCCCCAAGGACTCAAACCCAATCAGAGCACCTGGGCCGCCCTTCACAAGGGGTTTGGGGTGGGACAATATAACTCTTTGTCTCCCCTGAGGCCGCTGCCACAGTATTGTACATCAATGTAAATTTGATGTACAAATTATCTTCATACAAGTAAATCAGACTACCCAGTTCAGTGTTTCAACAGTTGTATCTCCATTCAATTAGTTGTCATATTTGAGTAGGTGTTCTTTGTTTGTGCATTATATAAAATTGGTACTGTCATTGCATGTGCTGTCAGGCCAGACTCCTTCAGTCAAGGGAGAAGGTGGACCTGCTGGAAGCTGGATGCTGCTGCATGGCAGCAGGGATGCTCTACCACACTGCATTTTCACCTGAGTCAGAGCAGCTCCAGGCTGACTCTCTGGATGTGGTCAATGCTGAACAGTGGGTGCTGCCTGCATGTGCACTGTGATACTAAAGCACTTCGTGGTCTCAGCCACGAAGCTGCTAATCTTCTTGTATTGAGGACTTTCCATTAAGATGAATTAAAACAAATACATTGTCACTTTCATGGATGCAATGCACTTCCGAATCAGATCTAAGTTGTCACCTAAGAGTGAATACCTTTGTGATGAAATTTGATGTGATGAAACAATGAAAGTTTTGTGACTGCAAAGTTCCAATGGCAGTATATTCAACCCTAAATATTCCCAAATTATATAAAAATGAGAGAAAGAGAAATTTAGTCCTTACTCCTAATCCCAACATGATGCTAGAATAGTTCAATTGCTTTAAAGATACTTCAACAGCAACTTTGCAGAGAATTTTTTTGCTACAGAGATGAACCTTAAAGCTGGTAATGATCCTAAACCTCTTGTCCTGGCAATGCCAAGAACTCCAAAACCATATGTATCACCAGTAAACACACCTTGGTCATCCAAAGGTTGATTTGTTTCTCATGACTGAGAAGGAAGTAGGTGGAAAAAAAACCAAAGGATGGGCTACTTTTCTATAAAATACATTAATGGCTTTATTTTATTTTTCAGCAAGGAACAAGGATGCCCACAAAGACAGACTTTTTGGAATATTTAGCATTTATATAGGTCTTTACATGCTAGTCTGAGAGATTACCTCAGACTGTTCAGGACAAGATAAAAACACAGAGTCTAAAGCTGCTTGCTTATGAAGTTGAGGTGAGCCCAGGCTCAACAGCAGAGTGGTTACTTTAAGGGACTTTGGGTGACACATCAGGCAGCTTGTAATACAACCTTTCTTTCATACACTGGTGCTAGGAGTAAGATTCACCGTTTTCTGCATAAAGCCTGCACATTCAGGAAACATGGAATTGAAATTCAGCCAGGCACACACATCCCCCAGAGCTGAAAGCATGGTCTGTTCAGCCAAATGACACAAAACACTAAAACACAAGTTTTAAAGGCTGGTCTTACTCAGCAAAATATTTACATACTTTTGCACATACCTCCAAATGACAACATTTCCTAAATGCCATCCTCAAGATGTGAGGGCTCATTTGGCCTAAAATGCATGTACTAACCTGATTCTCAGAAGTGTATGGGAGTCCTAATTCATATTTTAAAAGTCCCAGCTAGAGATTATCTTCATTTCAGGAACCTCAATAACTTTACAAATCCTGTCGAAGGAGTTAATTTCCGTTAGAAAAGAGGTGCTTTAAAGATTGTAAACATACAATTGACAGTAATAGAACCTTAGCATACAATCCAGTACCTGTTGGGCCAGAACACAAGTCTGAAACTAGAATGAGCAGATTTTGCTGCTTGTATGGAAATGCTGAGATCATTCCATGTTACTCTGTGCAAAGATAAAAGGACCAAGAGAGTTTTTGTATGCACTGTTTTCTGATTGTAAGAAAAAAACCAAATACACAGATGTGAGAAAATAAACTGGTAAAATTATTGAATAATCATGATTTGGGGGGAATGGGAGGTGTTTTTTAAGATTTCCATTAATAACAAATATTGATATGGTAGGATGGTGCAATATATCATTTTATAATATGCACCCTGAAATATCCTGAGATTATTCAGTTAACTTTTCTGAAAATTACCATATATATAAGCTACTTAATTACAGGAAGTTCTCTTCTAGCAACCCCCTTCCACATTCTCAACGTGAAAGCATATACTAGAATATTGATAGTCCATGCAATATTTTAATTTTGGGAAAGATATTAGTTTTCAGTAATGACAGGGAGTCATCAAAAAAAAAAAAAAAAAGAAAAAATAAAAGAATGAATATATTAACTAATTTTGAATGTCTTTTGTACTGTCACATCGTAAGCAAATAAGAGCCTCACATATGCTGAAAGCAGCATTTGCTGTCTCTTGCAGGGAAGTCACTTACCCCCCCTAGCTGGGATGGGCTCTTTGCTCTGACCTTTGTGAAGCTGCCCCCACTGCCCCACTGTTAACACATTCTCAAGACCCTCCTTTGTGCCTCTGCTCACATACTAGCAGCAAACTCTGCTACAGTTGAATTAATTAAACAAACTGCTCCAAGCTTTAATCTTTTATACAGCAGCCAGTGCAACAGAAACTATCTCCTGAGTCCCATATTTATACACATCCAGCAGATGAAATTCATGGATGAAATACTCCTTCCACATGTGATCTACATGCCAATTGATATTTTCACCCTGTTCGATAGCTGCTTCCTAAACCAAGCAATCATGAGTAAAACCAAAAATTACAGCAAGGACAGATTTTTCCTCTTACATTGAATTTCAATGATCATGATAAAACCTGCAGGTATGCAGAAAACAGGTCTCTCAGTGTACAGAAAATTTCAAAATCACCAGCCACAGAACTACCAAACATCTAGACTTTGCCAAATCAGGGTTAAAATTCCACAGTGGTATTTCCCCACTCCAAAAACTGGGCAAGGAATGTGAGATGGTATCAGATGAATCCTAACATTTTTGTATGGGTTTTACAGGACATCTGAAACCCCTCAGGTGAGGACATAATTGACATCCTCTTGGCACTTCAGTTTGCTCTCCCTGCATGGCTCTTTGAGGCTCTACAAACAGCAAAAACACATAGGAGCACCTCATGCAAGGTGGCAGCTGCAACAGATAACATCTCATTATTGGTTTATACAATCCAGCCTTCTAGCAAACATCTCCAGTTCTCAGTTGAGGCCAAACCCTTTCTTCCTTCCTAATGTGTGAGGTTAGTGTCCAGATCAGCACTGAAGAACAGGTCTGGTACCCTGGGCTATGAGATTTTACATGAGTTGGGGAGTGAGTGTGAAAAATGTTCTTAGTGAGTCTCCTCTTGGCTACTGTTCAAAGATGGTACTTATTATTACCAGAGAAATTAGAATACTTTAAGCCCACTAAGTATTTAAAATGCAACTACTTCAAAAAGAAAACCTATAACTGAGGTTTTCAGCAGTGGCTTTCAGAACCCCATCCTCAGCAAAGAAAGTAAATGGGAACTCAGCACTTCTCAGAAAACAGGGTTGTATAAAACCCCCAGGCCAAAAATACTCAGAGATCCTCAGAGAACATAAAAGATCAAAATTTCAACCTTAGCCCTTCGTATCTGAAATGCTAATAGATGCTTAGTACTGTCTCCATCTGCAGCATCACAAAACAAGGATTAGAGGTAATCATGTTTTTAAGGAAAGGAAGTGTTTCACTTTGCCAGAAGCATCTTCAAAACTCAGATTCAGAATTATGATGCAGCATTTTCTGTCTTGCCCCAAACAAGATTTTCAACAGCTGTACCGGTACTGCACTCTTCTTATATGCTAAAGAACACCGGAACATTGCAAAACTACAAAGGCTTATCCTGTCCATTTAACCAGCATGTCACATGGAGACAAAGCATAATGCAGCTCTGTGAAAAGTCCACCCACAAACTTCATTTCACACTATAAGAATGAGGCACTTTAGTTCTCTGTCTTCCTTCTTTCACAGGAGTTCACATGACAGCAACTTAAATATTTTGGAGACTCAAGAATATAGCCTCTCAAAAAGTTACCTGCTTAAAAACAGAGTCATAAACGATATTTTGGTAGCTACCTTGCTATTTCTTTCTTGTTCAAAACCTTTGTATTCAGTTTGTTTTAAAATGTAGATAAGTACTTAACAATAAAATAGAGTAGCTGTCATTGAAGAGAAAAGCTGTATCATCTTATTAAAACCTAACTCTAGAGAATTAGAATCCACAGCACTTTGAAGTGAAATAAAATGATAGCAATGATAGAAATACTTTTTTATTAATAAAACATAGTGTCTTAAATTGCAAGATAAAGTTTAAAAGACACTGCAGTATTTGTTATCAAATAGGAGACATTTATTTTATCAATGAAACCCATTACAAAACCCCATTGTACTGACACAGCAGTACCAAAAAGGGATAATCCATCTTCCTGCATGTACACTCATGCACACATACAAACACACTCCTTTTACCCAAAGCTGGCAGAACACACCCAGAGCTCCAAAGGGAGGGACCAAAGGAGCAACAAACCCAAATATCAAGTGTCAGAAAAGGCATCCCTCAGCAAAGCTATATTTGGAAGACAGTGTCTGTCTCTTTATGTATTTTTGGATTTGGGTTCTTTTCCCTTTGAACTGAAGGTTGATGAGACGGGAGGCTAGTTTTTTCTCTCGTTCGTCCTCAGTTGTTTATTTTTTCTTATCAGCATTACAAGGTACAAGGAGCTATGTGCACTATGATAGTAAAGGGGTAAAATGGCTAACAAAGATCTTCTTCAAGGTCTTTTATATGTCCATTTACCCAATTAACAGGTGCCAACTAAGTTATTTTTATTAGTGACCCAATGACCCAACACCTTTGTGCTGCACTGCGGCATTTTCTACCCAATCACCTACTACTACCCAAAACCCCTAGGAAAGAACATGAAGAAGAAAGAAGAGGGACAAGAGACAACACCCTAAATCCTCCATCTTGTCCCCTGCTCTCTAAACTACCTTAAACTCTAAACCTCAACCCATTCACCCAGTGATTCACGAAACTTTCTAATTCACACATTCACACTTTTCTTATTTAACTTTAGCATTTGTTCTCATGTATCACCATGAAAACATGCCCATGAATTTCATATTATATGAAATTCAGTGTTTCTTTGAATTCTAGAACTAAGTATTAAAAACAAGGGCATACACACTGTATCTCAGACTCCAACAAGTGTCATGTTGTTAAAATGTTGTGTTCATAGAACTAAACAATCACATAGTAAAAAGAAATTTAAAGGAAGGGGTAGTGAAGAAGATTTAAAACTATTATTTTAGGAGTCTGTTTTCCCTAAGCAGAGATGCAGGAAATAGTGAGAACTGTAATAAAGGGATTAAATATCCCTGGAAGAAGTTTTTTGTATAAACAATTGAATCATTCCTATTTGGTTTTATACAGATTTTACAAGTCCCAAAATAACCCTTTCAAGCATTTCACTTCATAACCAATTAATTCTCTGCAGTGGGGAACAACAAACTTGGAACAATTTTCTGAAATGAAGAGACAGCTGATGGCTTGGTTTCCCTACACTGCTCATCTTCAGGATTCACTGACAAACTTTTTCACTGATGTCCCCATGCAGCAGTCTCAGCAAGGCCAACCTCCTGCATTTACCTTGAAAAAATGGAAAATATCCTACTGCCAGGCAAAGGGAGACCAATACCTCTATGGTAAAACAGCATACCAGCAATTGGTCCAGTCCTATAACACATACCTGCCATAAACTCAAGATGCTGGCAGGGTAGATTCAAGGATACAGATTAGGAACTTTTGCCTAAATGCACTTCTTCTGGATGTTACTCCAACAGTAGTTAAACCCAGAAACCTCTTTAGCTATGCACAATTAGCACAAAATGTGGTATTTCCAGTAACAGTATGAAGAATACTGACATCAGTGAATGATCCTGCTAAGTCACCTGTATGGATGCTGAGGGCCCTGCTTTGGTCACTTAATTTAAGCATAGGCACTGCTTCTTTGATTGTACAAGAAGATTTGTCAGATGAAAATCTGCAGGAGTCAACAGATGTGTGTGTTGATTTGGCACAGCCTGATTTTTGCTAGTGGGGGGCCCACAAGGGTGGCTTCTGTGAGAAGCTGCTATGAGGTCCCACAATGTCTGACAGAGCCAATCCCTGATGGCTCTGAAGACAGACACAGTGCTGCCCCAATTAGAGAGGTTTGTAATAGCTCTGTGGTGACACATTTAAGAAGAAAATCAAAACAATGCACGCACAGTTTCTTCCCCAGGGGTGGGAAGGCACTGTGGCCACCACCATGGCCAACGCCATGCCAGCGTGGCCCATGGTGATATGCTGCCATGGCAGCTGCCATCTCAGTGTGACCGGCGGTGAGCCTTGTCTGCCTGGCCACCCCTACCCAGCTGTGCCACAGGCAGAAGGACAGGGGTGGCGGCAGCCTCTCCTTCCTGGTGCCCCACATGAAGAGAGGTGCTAAATAGCCCCAGCACCGCTGCTGCCTGCTCAGCAGCAGTGGGGCTACATGGCTAGTGGCAGAAATATGGCAAGCAATTCCCTGATGTGGAATCTAGAAGAAATCAACTTCTAGGGATCTTGCAAGAATTTTTGAATTAGTGGAACTGAGTTAAGAAAATTAGGAAATTAAGATTTTAACTAGAATAGGAGCAACTTAAAAAATTCAAGGTAAAAGAAACATACGGAAATTTAAGGTAGGAGCAATATAAGTAGTTAATGATTACTAGGTGTAGTTAGTTAAAAGCAAGGTTACATACCTTTTGTTTGTAGAAAAAATGTAAAGTAGTCAACAATTGCCAAAATTAAATTAATAGTCCAAGGATATATATAATTTACTTGTCTTTGTTGTAAGTTGTGTTTGTAGAAGACATAAAGAATAGACTACTGTGAATAAAAAGACCATGTCTACTCCTACAAGCAAGGGATCTGAACTGTGTCCAAGAGAACCAGGAGGGCTGCCAACAGGACACAGCTGAAAAGATTAAGCCCAAGGAAAAGAAAGATTTCGTTAAAAATACCTCAGATCCATTTTAAAAGAAGAACTGAGCATGCCCAAAGGGGTCTGGAGCTCATTACCATGTGAGACGAGGAGCAGGTGGAGTCAGGCAATGAATATGTACAGACATATTGTGTAATCATATGTATATTTAATACTTTGGGGAATAAATAGAAAATAAGGGACAGTGAGGGGCGTGCACATTCTTGGAAGATGACTCCAGCGTGTTGCCTGGCCATAATAAAGCATACTACTTTATAACTTTAAGTAGTTAGAATGTCCTTTGTCCATGATTTTATTGTTTCAGAACTTGTTGGCGATGCTACTAGCATATTTGTTGGCAACCTAAAGCAGCAGCTTTTCTTCTAGTCAGAGAAGAGGACATGTAAGAAGTGAGGACACGTAAGAGAAAACAACATGGAGGCACCAAGGTCAGTGGAAAAGAAGGAAGGGGAGGAGGTGCTTCAAGCATCAAAGTGAAGACGATGCCTTAAATTTCAGCTTTCATATTTTCTAGATTCTATACTGCATTAGTATATAACTCTGAACTTCATATAAAGTTCAGAAAATTGAAAGTTCAGTTAGACAAAACAGTCCTTTTCCAGCCTGAGAACACCATTGCAGCTTCAGGCCCAGAAAGTATAAACAACAGTGAATTGAGGAGAGAAAATTGGGAGGATGGGACTTGAAAACCTGAAGCTGTAATTGAACAATTAGCCCAAATATGGAAATGGACCAAAACTTATAAAAGTATAAACACTCATGACCCAGAGTCCATCTTGGGTGGTGCTATGGCTGGGCTCTTGTACTGCCCAAGGCATACCCTTTGAAGGTCATTTTAATAAATACTACTTTATTCCTTTTTCACTGTCTAGGAAAGGCGTACCCTTTGAAGGTCATTTTAATAAATACTACTTTATTCCTTTTTCACTGTTCCAGGTAGCCTCTCAAGGCATCAGAGATTCCTCTGCAAGTATAGTGACAACTATTGTGAAACAAACTGTCCCCTTATAATGGATGAAGTCAATGGGGGATGCAGAGATCTACTTGCAGCCCATGGGAAAAGTGCTCATGCCAGAGTGCATGGATGCTAGAAAAAGCTGTGGTCTACTGGGGATCCTGAATAGACAGGGCCCCTGCTTCCAGAGATAGAGATAGCCCTTGCTTTCAAACTAGAGCAGTCTATCCTTGAAAGATTACACCCCATGGATAAGTGACCCACACAACAGTTTTGGGACAACTGCTTGACCATGGGAGTGACCCCACAGCATAGCAGAAAAAAGACTTGTCCCTGAGCAAATGGAAAAAGATCTTGAGTGATGAACTGATGAAAACCCCCATGCCTTGTCTCCCTGTGCTGTTGGTGGGAAGGAGGGAGGGGCTGGGGGTAAAAAAGATGTTTTAAAGGCTTATTCTACTTCTCATTATCCTCCTCTGACTCTGTTAATAATAAATTTACTTTATACCTTTGAATTTGAACCTGTTTTGCCCTTAGAGTGTTTTTCTCCCAGTCCTTAACTCATGTTTTTCAGTAATATTTTCCCCCTCTCCTCTGCCCAACTGTAGCAGGAAAAACAATTTTTGCCTGGCATTTGGCTAGTGTCAATCCACAGCAATATGCCAGCCCTCATAATCGGGAAAAAGAACCCATTTAAATGACATGACTAAATGAGGCCTGTAAGACCCATCTCTATAATATGCAGGTGAGCACAATGAAGTTAAGGTAACAAGCCTTGCACAGATGCAGCTGGAGCAGGGTATGGCCATTGGAGTCAGCTGAAAGTTGCAGTCAGTCAGATGGGAGATCCTCCAGACAGGGTAATCCCACTCTCAAGGAAAAAAAAAAAAAAAAGAAAACTTTGAAGTTACCAGGTGCAGCATTAAGCAGATGCCAGTCCTCCTCAGCTGAAGTAATTGAACAGAACTTCAGGAATGAAAAACAGCTTACCCAGGTACTACTTCTGAAAAATTTAGCTAGAAGGCTGTGATGGGAACAAGATAAATGACAATTCTGTTGCCTTCTTAGGAATTCTTTTGGAAAACAAGCCAGTGTAAAAAAATCAACAAATTAATCACCACTGAACTATTTTCCTCATAACCCACACAGTTCAAGGAGGGAAAGTGTTTCTCTGCAGCCAGACTGTGAGAAACTATCCTGCAAATAAGAATTCTCTCTCTGTTGCAATGGGTCTTCACATTGACTCTGTCCTGTTAATTAGCCAGATTCAATCCCAGTATTTGCTTGAATCAAAGCAGCAAAGACGTATGAACATCAACTATCAGGTAAGTCCATGAAGCACAAACGCTTTCATGGTCAGTGGTACTCCCTGTACCAGTTACCTTCTTGTTTTGGAAAAAAAAATTAGGAACCTTTGGAGGAAAAAAATAAAAAACCACCACTGGGTCATTTGACAGAACATATTTCTCAATTACAGCAAGCTCTAGTGTCATCACAACCAAAGAAAATTGGCAGAGGCTTACTTAGTCCTCTAAGTATGAAGTTTCCCATTCTGTGAATTCTGAGATCTGGGCATCACTGTACCCACTTTTGTGAATGGTTTTGAAATGGTGGAGCAGGAGAAATGAGAACACGCTAAAAATGGGAGCCAACATGCTTACAAGGACTATATGCTGCATATTGGTATCTGCAGAAGATGCATGGAAGCAAACTAAATGGGTACACAGGAACATGTGCCAAGCCAAGCACAAAAATAACAGAAAAAAAGATAAAAATCCAATATTGCATTCTGTGTGTGTTTTTATTGATAGAGGCCCCAAAGACAGGAATAAGATGTTCCACTTTGTAAACATTATTTTAATGTTTTAATCTTTGAAGGATACTGGAGTGGTCCAAAAAGCTTGGGGAGGGCTTTCACCTACCTTATTTTACCTCCATCTTCTCACATACACACTCAGTCTCAGGCTGCTTTGCAGACAGCTGCTTATGTGCCATGTTTGAGTAGATATGCAACAGAACAGTACGGTTCCAAACAAAGAAGGAAAGTGCATGAAGATAAAAAATGGGGTTGCAGAGAATGAGCATGAAATACTCTTTACAGGCTTGCCTTATCTCCTGGGCTGCACTTTCTCTCAGAAACTGGAGACCAGCTTTCTATTCTTACAGCTCAGGGTGCTGAACTTGCCGGAGGAGTATGGCATCAGGCTTCTGCTCTAAGCCATCAGCACTCTCAGGCTGCTGTTTTCCAGAACACCATTGCTGCCTCACCTCCTTTCCTGAGGTAAGATATGCCTTTGCTACTTACTAATTGATTCCTAAGTGCATGAGAGCTGAACAATATATACATTTACACAAACTATACTATATTGTGTAAAAGTAAAGCTTTGGTTCAATCAAAGGCAGCAGTCTCAAAAGGAACCAGATGGGCCTATGAATAGGTGGAAATTACCAGCTCACAGAGATACAGTAGAATTCAGCATCATGGTGCATCTCTGACTAAGTTCACAAAAAAGTATCTCAGATAACAAGAGTTTATGAAAGTAAAACCATCAACAGCACAGCAATGGGCAAGAAATTTGATTGTAACCTGTAAATCAAACATCAAAGGTCTTACAGGGCCACCAGTGGCAGGTGGACACTTAACATAAATGTGATATTATAGCCTGATATAAAAGTCTCTTAATGTCCTGTCACATGCATAAGTAACTCACACTGCATGTAAATGTCATATATCTAGTAAACAGTTCATTTAAGATAATTTATGTACAGCTTAAAATGTACTTTAATTGTATTTTTCTAAAGGTCAGATAACGCAAAGAAGAACAGATAAAAAGGATACAAAAGCTTACCCAGATGATAATTTGAGTAGCCTACTAATAGCTTATATAACATAATGGTGTTTATTAAAAAAACCAAAAAAAACAGTATGTAAATGAGAAAGAATAACTAGTATGACAGGATCAAGATTAAAACTCAGGAAATTACCATTAAGGCAGTTCACCCCAAGTTTACCTTTCACAAAGCAGCATAAGAGGCTTTGTCTTCAGTATACAGCATACAAGTATGTCAAACAATTATATCATGAAAGTATAATATTCTCTTTCCAGTACAGATGTGTTAAACAACTGGATTTGGGTCTGGATCTGATTTTCACTCCCACCAGACTCTGGGGAAGGCCATATCCTATGTTTTGAACATGTAATTTCAGGACATTAAATGAGAACTAGTTTTGAAATTCACTTTCAAAAACCTGCAATACCCAGCATAAGAGTAATTCTGAACAAGTTTTGAATTCTGGCAAATTCAGCTTTACCAATAGAAGCTAACAAAACATGAAAAGAAATGTTGTTACTGATAAGCCCCTAGAAGGAAAAATACCATGTTCCCTCTAGCCTTCTTAAAGTCATGCTGGTGTATACACATCTAAGATAGTCTAGAACAATTTAAAAATAAATATTTGCCTCTCTTTTTTGTTAGCATGTTTGTGACCTACAATACAGGACTGGTAATTCAAACAATCCAAGAGGATGTCTTTAGGGAAGGAAGAGTAAGACATGCTAAATACAGTGTACATTTACTATCTGCATAGAGGGGCTTCTCACACCTTGTCAGATCTTCCTTCTCACTTCTCATTTGACACCGTCTCTACTATCTCAGGTTGTTGGAATTGGTAAGAGTCACAGCAAACAGCTCTTGTGATTATTGGCATGTTTATGCATCCCCAGAAACTACTATTCCCCCCAGATTTCCAAGAATGAATATTCCTGAATTTAGTCTGAAAAACAGATAAAAAATTTTACACAAAAAGAATGTTAGTAGCCTCCTTGTAGCCTGGGCAGGATCTAAACACTTAGAGATTTTGTATTCCTGCCCAATAGTACCCCTCAAGGGCAAATGACTTGGACATGTATCTGGCGTACCAGCAGCAGGTTTCTGCCTTCTGCTCTGACACCTCAGCCTTGTGCAAGCTCAGGTTTAACTTCTCCTGCGAAATAGTTGTGTTCGGGCCTGCTGATGGAAAGTTGTTTCCTGGCTGGTGCTTGGTCCCTGGCAGCCTGAGGAATGACTCAATGATGCCATGTTCTGGTCCAAATGTCTTCAGAATTTGTGCAGATATGTGGCACAGCAAAATAACACTGTGTTTGTCCTACCTTACAAACTGTGAGTAACTGAACTATTCAAGTTACTCCTTCTAGCCTTCAGAGCAATCCATCAAATCAGACACTTATGGATAGTAAGGTTTTTGTCCAGGAAGAGAACTGGAAAGAAACACTAGAGTCAGAAAGGCATTTTTCCCCAGGCCAAGTTTACTTTTTCCCTTTTAATTGCTATCTACTACCACTGCAGTGATGTAGGACATTCTTGTGGCTCTAGTTTAGTGACTTTTGATCTTTTACACTGATAGTCTCTATTAGATGGTGCTAGAAAGTTTCATCCCTTGGGAAAAGAAGGAGGAAGATAGATGGATATTTTGTGGACCAGTCAGAACTATGAGCACTTTGGCAAGTTCGTTGCCCTAAAATAACACATTATTATATAAATTTTTATTAATTTTTAAAATGTTACATTCAAGGAGAAAACATACTTTTAAAGAACAGTCTCAGGTACTACAGGGAGAGAAAGAAAGGTATAGAACAATCTCAGATACTACAGGGAGAGAAAGAAAGGTATACAAGCAAAGAGAAAGACATAGAACCTGAAAAACCACTTGAGTAAATTTACTCACAGGATCAGTCACACAAACTCAAGGCCCTATTTGTGGATCACACTACTTGGGAAACACAGATAGCAGTTAAAATATTCTTCCCCAAAACTGGTCTTTGTCTGCTGGATGAGGTTTAAGCTTGTGCTGAGCTCTTAAAAATTACAGTGATTATTTTCAACAAAAGAATTATATGAATTAAAGGCAGAAGGAAGCTCCCAGATACCTGTAATTCCAGATGTAAAATAATTTTCTTTTAGAAAGTATTCATGATCCAAAACCAGTTTTATTTGCTTTGCTATTACACAGTTGTATGTTTATTACTTTTTTTCTCACTCACTGAAGAAAGAAAAAGTAAATTAAAACAAAAAGCTGATAGTGAAATACATTATGAAATATGAAGAATCATGGGACAAACTGACCACTCCAGTGATTAGGAAAACTGTAAACTATTTAAAGACAGCACTTTTCAATGCTCTTCATTAGACTCTGATTACCTCAGCCATTAACATTTGGCTCTTATCATGATGATTGTGAAACACTGTTCACACTAATGGACAAAAGAAAGTTGACATGGCTATCTTGATTAACTCATCAATAATAATGTGGAATAATCTTTCTTCATTCACTGGATGAATCATTCAGATGTGCTTTAATAACGCACATTGTTGTATAGTAAATTAGCATGAAGATTATCCACCTCTGGGAGCTACACTCTACTTCAAAGTATTGATCAAAAGATATTTCAAATTTGAATTTTACTTTAAAAAAAAACCCAAACACAAACAAACAAAAAAACCCAAAAAGCAAACAAAAAAACCCCCAATAAAAATAAAAAAAGGTAAGATCAGAAAACAATGACTTCTTTTTAACTGTTCAGTACATCAAGACATACAGCTCTCAAGTTATGCAGCTGACCTCAACCTTTAAGCCACCAGATACTCAATATGTAAAAAATACACTCTCCACCTATTTGCATTCTTCTTCAAAGACTAAAGCAAAACTCTTGTTCTTCATAAGACAAATATAAACAAATAAAATGAAGTAATCCTTACCTAAACAGATAAGAATATAACTAAAGTCCACCAGGCTCTTTGTGGATCCAGCCTTGCAAACCTCCACTTACATGGGGCTTTATAGGCAATATGACTGCAAACTCAAACTGTGCTCATAGAAGTCAGTCCTATCTCCATGCAAAAAGACCTGACAAGTCAGCTTCTTGCTGAGGATTGTCTGTGCAGAACAGGAGGTGAGGTGCTCCTGGCTCTAAGCCCTGCCATGGTCCCCATGGCAGGCGATGACCCACCTCAGCTCTTTGCAGCAGAAATTTTCACATGCCTCCAACACATAACTCTGTGAAAATGCAGTGACACACACACTTCCTTGCAAAAGCCAATATCAATAGTCAAGATGATTCTCAACCTTCTCAATTCTCAATTCCCTTCTCACTGTATCTTATTCCATTTCTTTTCTCAAAATCACCACTTCATTTCTGAAAGTACATCAGGAAGTTGTCTTACATTTTAGCTCTATGCTACATGTTGCAATTGGGCCTCCAGAGCTCTGAGGATAGGCAACCTACTTCTTTCACCTTCCTGCCTGTACCTACCACCTGCCAGCAGCAATCACCCTGAGTCAGGTGCTAACAATCATATGCCCCTGCCACACCCAGTGGCAGAGGGTCAGAAAGTAAGACAAGAAGGTAAGACAGGGTAGATATATATATGTGTGTGTATATATATGTGTATATATATGTGTGTGTGTGTGTGTGTGTGTATATGTGTGTATGTATGTATGTGTGTATATATATATATATATATATATATATATATATATATGTAGCAGCATCCTAAGCTAGGCAGGGTACATTTGCACTTAGTAGATCGATTTTTCCTCCATTGATTTTTCTAATTGCTTTTAGACCATGTAAGACTGTAACAATCCACAGCATCCCATGGTGGTGACTTCCAGAGTTTAATTGGATACTGTGGGAAGAAGCTACTTCTTTTGCCTGTCTTCAGTCTACAGCCTGAGGGGTTTTTTTAAGGGCTCCTGGGAGTTGTATAGGAGACTAGGAACAGTAATTCCCAATTCAATTTTTTTCATTAATTTTACAGCTTTCTATAATCTCTTCCTCAATTTCCTCTCTTCTGTGGAGAGAAGTTCTAGCTGTTTAACTGCACTCATGGTTAACTGCAATGATCAAAGTGTTTTTCTATCTTGTTCCCTGCTTTTTTTCCTAATTTTGTCTTCTACTGAGCACCGATAAAATGTTTTCAAGAGCTGTAATAATGCCATCATGACAGTAAGCAGTTCAGAGCCCATTACTGTGCATACAGCATCAGGTGTTTTCCCTGTGTACTTTAATTTAATCTGTACTGAATGTCATCCACCTCTTTAATTTCCTAGACATTCTACAGGATGGAACTGTTGTATAGATACCTTTTAAAACCTTTATTCCTTCACTATCTTTAGTTAACTAATAGTTAACCTAATAGTTATCTTTAGTTAACCTAATAATTTCACATCAGTGAATACTATCACTATACCACCACCCACCTTACAAGTGATTATGTATCAAGATGTAGAATAGCCCAGGACTAGCACTCATTCCCAAAGGACTCTCCTGTGATGTCTCTTCATTGACCAACCTAATAATTTATTCTTGCTCCTTGTTTTCTACCTTTAATCAACTTCTTTATCCATGCGAAGAGCTTGCACCTTTCACAGTTCAGCTTCGTTAGGAAGCCTTGGGGAGGGGCCACACTAAAAGTCTAAAATGGGGAAGAGAAGAAAGGAGAAATAACAAACCACTTCCATTTCTTTATCTCCCATTTTCCCTCTTTCTGACATGCATCTTGGTTATAATCTGCCACAAAAACAATCTTTTTGAAGACTGCTGTACTTCATCCTTTTGTAAACAGTCATTCTTAAATAGCAAGATTCCCAGTGGCCGTTACACAACATATATATATAGGCAACAAAATCACCTAACATAATTTCATTAATTCACCCATTGCAAAACTGATTCATAGGATGGAAATTACTACTGGGAATGGAGGAGAATAACATTTGTTTGACAGCAAAGATTAATTGGAAAATGAACTGCGTAATGGATGCCTGTGGAGGAACAATTAACATAATGGAATATTGGGGTATTCTTCTATCTTTATGTACAGTAAATAATCTATATAAATCCCCCCACTCATAGAGATGAGCATAAATCCCACATAAATATTCAAGTACTTTTTATAGTTACAATAGGAAACACATCTTCTTCTTCTTTCTAGCTGAAATTGTGCTTATGTGCTCTTTTCTCTCAGTGCTTTATGTGACAGCGATTTCAGCAGGCTGAATGTGCTGCAGAGCTAGAAGGGCAGCTGTTCATCTGCTGCATTCCAGTGCAAGAGCTCCAGCAGGAACGTTCACACCTCCAGCCAACGCAATTGCCATCAATGCTGCCAGCAGGATCTGTGAGATTTCCGTTCTTTCATACACCTATTGTATGACAACACTTGAATTGTGTAGGTTTGTCATTTCAGGAGACACAATTCAAGATCTCTGGAGTGTATTCTCAAAGCTCAAAAAGAATATAAACAAAGGAAATGACATGTGGTTTTATGATCATTGCTATAAAACATTTTATCAGCTGAGGGACAGCATTTCAAGCTGCAATATATATTCATATGAATAATTCTTAGTTAACTGGGTAATTATCTCAATTTTATTAGATTTCATTTATTCTAGATTCTTAACCATTGCAGGCCAGTCTAGTTTGGGTAGGGATCTTGCCTAGAAGCTGGACATTGAGCTTAGAGAGGCAAAATTACTTTTTTTACTGCCATCAACCTCTAAGATTTGCAGAATGAGAAATAATTTCATATTCTCTGTCTTTTTTTTTGAAGTCTGAGGAGACAGGTACATTGAAAAGTCATTATAGAGGGAAAGGGGGAAAATAGTGAAATCATGTCTTAGATGTGTAATTAGAGATTCTGATTAAAAAAACCTAACAAACCCCACAAACCCACGGCGCTGAAATTCTTACATTTAATTAGAATTTCCCACCAAAATCTGCATCCTTTACAGAAGGAAAATATAACCTTGAAAAAAAAAAAAAATCTGTTTTCCATCTGGATATTATTTTGACTGAAAAACTTTCATTGGTTTTACTGGGCCAGAAAGGAGGTGCCAGTCACTGTGTGTGTTTTCCTTTTCATCATTATAGGAAGAAGTA
Source organism: Parus major (assembly GCF_001522545.3). Taxonomy (NCBI): domain Eukaryota; kingdom Metazoa; phylum Chordata; class Aves; order Passeriformes; family Paridae; genus Parus; species Parus major. The sequence goes on along the minus strand of NC_031775.1, from coordinate 4,325,085 downwards.
GTTATTGGACTGCATGAGGAGTATTTCTATACAATAGAAATACTTTTATAATAGAAGTATTTCTATTACATAGAAACAGTCCTCATGCAGTTCAAAGTCTTCCATGGGCTCAGCTAAATACACTTCCTATTCTTCACAAGTAAACACATTTGCAAATCTTTTCTGGGACATATTTTTGTACACACATTTATGTTGCATTGTTCTCTTGTTCCCAGAAAATAACTGTGCTTAATTAACAAGCCTTGTACTTTTATCCATATCATACTTCTATTAAAAATTCCAGTATCATATAATTAACAATACTTAGTGAACCAATTGTTTTTCTTAATTATTTTATTTAAAAAACAAAAAGTTGTACTTTCCATCATCATCACACTCAAAATTGCATAAATGGGGGGAACACATAAGTATAAACTTTGAGAGCAGTGAGAGTGTAAGAATGAATAAAGACAACATTATTTGCCTGCTCCAGCCCACAAACATGGTCTGACTACTACACATAGTAGAAGCTATTTATATACTGATGCACACGACATGCATTAATAAGCTCTCTTAGGGTTTATGATCATAAAATATATTGCTTGAAACAATAAAAATAACTGAGAGGTGGGGGGTGGGAATTATGCTTGAAGTAAAATATTAGTAAATGAATTCTTTTTCAGTATATTGATTGAGATGTTCCCATTTGTAACAAACTCAGTCCCATTTACAATGTATAATTTGGTTGAGAGTAAGAGCCAAGAGGATTAAGTACTCTCAGTTCCTCCATAATGTAGCTGCACAGTTGAACCACTGCCACTTTTTGTGGCAAAAAGTCAACGCATAAGATCTATCTAGACAAAACCAGTTAAACAAAAAATAAGATCTTTCTAAAAAGATCTTATTTTCAAAAACCACACCAATATAGGAGGGATAGGATATAATTTGAATGCTACTATTTGGTTCTCAATATCTAAAACACCCACCAGGCTGACAAAAACACATAAAAATATTATTCTATATATTATAGATGCAGATGTGTGTGTGTGCAAAATAATTTGGTTTAAATATGTTTAAAAATGAGGGGACTAGGATCCACGGCTTTTCTTCCATTTTGAAGTATGACACTCCTTTACTATTCCAGTATCCTTCAGATACAGATCACGTGTGACCAGATCAGATTTCATCTGAGTGAAGTCTTGGGCTCTGCATTATAGGAAATAATCCAAACACCAAAAATAGCTGCTTGAACTAGAATTAATCACAGCATCAAACCCCATTCCCCAAATGGCTTCAGTGCCAGGAGGTATGAGGAAAAGCATGTAATAGATGGATCAGTGTGCATATTTGATTTGTGTAAAAATAGGATGCCATATCACCTGCACTAATATGTTGATTTAGTATAGTCCTTCTATTGAGGGGGCGGTGCTATTATCAACATGGTAGAGCTCACTGTATAATACCAGGCATATTAACAGCATTAATCAGTTCACGAAAACATCAAAAAACAAAACCAGAAACTTTTGAAATCACTGAGTATGTACAGGTTCTCTGACATAAGCCAGAGTATAAATACTTTATTTTGTGTATTTAATGTAATAATAATTTTCTATTTTTTTAAGTTAGTATCTGCTGCTTTAGTCAGCTTGCTTTGCTGATAGAGAGATCTCTTTCCCTGGTACCTCATTTCTGTGTTTTAAATTGATTTTCTTTTAAATCAGACCTTTAAAAAATTCCATAGTATCATCTTCAATCAGAAATATAATGTTATTTTTCAAATAAAACTTTGGCAAATTAGATATCTTTTATGGACAACACACCAACTTAATTGGCATGTTTTTTTACTGAAAAATGTAAAACCTCTGCTTGCGTACAAAGTCCACCTGATTGTGTAAATTGGTTAAAAGACAATAATCATTACAATAGGGTGAAGACATCTTCACATTGTTTCATGATGCACTAAGTAGAATTTGAGTAAACAAAATAATCATAAAAGGAAAAGGTTAATGTTACAAATTATCCAACACAAAAACATTAATCAGTCATTGTTTTTGTGTCAGCTCCTGAGGATACAGGGACTGTGTGGTCTCGGGGTGGAGGACCAAGCACAGAACTGGGTGCAGCAGAAGTGAATGCACCCCATGCTGACAGGCTGATGGTGACCCCAAAAGCCAGGATGACTTTTGGCTACAACTCCTGAAGGCTCTTGAATTGCCAGAGAAAGAGAAGATGCCTGCTGCTCCAAAGAGGAAAGGTCCCTTGTATTCCCAGTGTCCCTGGCTCCTGCCTTTTGCTGACCACTTCTCCTCCATGCTGACCATGGGATGACAAGGGAGGGGAAGCACTAGAAGGGCAAGGAGTCCTGTAATGGCTACATCATGCCACAACCCTTGTTGTTTCCTTATGTTTCATGAAAAACTAACTGTAGCCAACTTTGCGAACTTTATCTGAAGAACTCAGATAAGCTCTAAAAGCACAAGTGTTTCCTTTGTTCTGACTAAGTCTCTATGAAGTTTCATTACTATCTAGGCCTTTTTATTGATATTTTATTAATTTGTATACTACAATAAGCAGCAGTTGCAAGTGACTCTAAAACAGCTGGGGTATAGCACAAGTCAGTTATTAACTGGAAAAACATGAATACTGTGAATGACAAGTGTTTGATAGACAGATTTTTCTGATAATGCAAAAGGCAAAGAAGGCCTAGGACTGGAACTGCCAAAGAATGCTCCTTCTGCATGTTACTCTGGCAACTCCTGGAAGAAAAGTCTTACTGATTGTCCAGACCTGACTCTCAAGGTTTCCTCCTGCTTGACTTTTAGTCCAAGGCTTGTGTTTTGGGCTGAACAATTATGTAGGTTTGCAAAAGCCAAAAGGTTCTCTTTAGCATTATGTACAATCCCTATCTGTGGAGGTACCCTGGGAGCTCTTCACAGACACAAACTCTAAGAGGGCTCTGCATATGCAAACAGGTGAGTGAGCCCTCTGATAGCAATAGCTAATGGTATTATCAGGTCTTGTACTGATATTAAAAGCCATGTGGATTTTGGTCCTTTACCACAAGGTGCTGCTCCCTTTTAGAGGCATTTGGTTCTGGTAAAGTCCGGTTCCATTTTTTTCATGCTGCTATGTAGCAAATTAAGCCTTGGTGAGAAGTATGGGCAAATAAACTCTCAAACATCTTGTTTTCAAAATCTTAATGATTTTTAAGATTGCTTTTTCTTTTTTTCCCCCCTTCATTTGACTCACTGTTTCAGCAGAATTGAAGAGCTGCTGGCGCAGCTTAGAGCAGCAGTTGTTGGCACATTACCTACCACCCATGCCTGCATACTTGGGGCACAGGACCGTGTACAGACTTACACATGTGACTGCTGGCCCGTCTTATCCCTCTTCCCTCCCCCGCAATGTCCTAGCTTCGGCCTTAGGACAATAAAGGGCATGCAGGCTGCTTTTTTGCTCTTCGAAACACCCCCAGAGAATCATTCCAGGCAGAGGAATGCTCACTATGGCTGTACCCAGTAGAGCTAGAATAGCAGGTCTGCATGACAAAACTCTTCTCAAAGCTATCCCATCCACCACTGCTATTTGCTTGCCTGGGATTTCTTGCCTCTCACTTCCTACAGATGGAGAAGGGGTGGAGCAGAGCCCTTCACATAGTGATTTGGTCAAACACACCAAAAGAAGGCCTTCCCTTTGCACAAAAATAGAGAATGTTTTTAGTTAAACATACAACCACCTAAGCTACTGATGCATCTTCTTCAGGTTTCAGTAAGTCTAGCTGCACAGCGCGTCAAGCTTTTTTCACCCACAGCTACCCGCTCATCCACCCTTTCTTATGCATATAATAAAACAAAGAGTAAACATGCAAATCCCGAATCCTTTTACCATGTCACTCAGAGCTACCCCATCACATTCATGAGTCTGCCTGTCAGAATACAGCTGCTGTGTTTGCCTGAACGTTCAGAGTTTGTCATTTCATGACTGAAGGATGTGAATTACAAATAATGCAAGTGCTGAAATCATAGCCCAGAGCTAGCTGCCTTGTGGGAGGGACTATAAACTCTGCAGCCAGAGTAAACAGCAGGATACTTTGAGTGACCACTGCTTCATCGTCCCACACATAGCTTATTCATTTTGTCTCATTTTGATGACATTAAAAGCTGCTGTAACATAAAAGGAAATAATAATCTGCAAGAGAAATATGAAGAGCAATTTAGTACTCAGGCAAGCTAACAGATCTGGAAACATGGCATAGCTGTTACTATCATCAACCATTCTAACTGAGCATAAGGTTCAGTAAATTATGATTGTCAAGGAATACAGAAGTAAAGAGAATACATGGAATTTATATGACTTTTCATGTGACCCAAAGAGGTGCAAAATCAACCATGCTTTATTAGATGCATTTGGGCCATTGTGCAGAAGACATAAGCAAAGTTTAAAAGATCTCCCTCATTTTCCCCAGTTTTGAATATTATCATTCTCACTTCTCAAAGGTTATTAAAAATTATTATTACTTGATTTCATCAAATAATTGGTGCAAATACAAAGGAAGCATGAGAAAGTGAATTTCCCTCATCTTCCAGGCAACATTTTATCCTTTATGCACAAAGCATCCAGGCAGGTGTTTCTGAATGAATAGTGAAAAGCTCTGCCGCTAAAGCTGTAACAGGGTTAGTCTGGACACAGCAAAGGACTCTTCACAGAAATCCTCCAATAATTTCTGCAGAAGAGCTGATTCCTCTGTTGAAGTGGAACAAATCCACTGAGCCTGACAGACCTACTTCTCAGTATTCACCAGTAGGACACCCAAGGCAGGCCCACAGTTACCAGCCCAGTTAGATTCTGGTAAGGAAAAACCCTATGCAATCTTCAGAAGAAGCCGAAACAAAGGCTCAGCAGCCAGCCATTGTAGCTTTAGCTAATCAGAGAGAAACCACCTGCAGAAATACCCCCTTTTCTGTTTACTCCCAGCAGAACCTTCCAAATGATGATTAATCACTGAATAAACTGAACAACTGACAGTGACATGATGACAAAGGGAAGGCAGAGAGGGGCAGCAGCACTGGTGGATGTGGCTTGAGCATGGGTGGGTGGAATAGCCAAAGAAGATGGATGGCCAGAAAACGCTTGACACTTAAGTATCTCCTGTGTAGCAGAAGGACATCTATGCTAAAGTGAGCTGCCATCTTCAAGCAAATAATGCTCTGCACAGCAAACTGACATACTTCCTTCAGCTGTCAGCAGCAATGCAGAGGGGCACCTTCCTCAAGAATGAACTAATGAAGATTTTGATTGGGATATGAAACCCTCATAATAGCAGAAGTAAGAGATACTGTAAATGACAGGATAATCCATTACAGTGAAAAGCATCGTAAATGTTTTACTGATTATACCCACATATTATCCTACCTATGTCCCTACTAATTTGAAAAATGATGATAGGGCTCAAACAGGACTCAGATGAGTCAATTAGACTAACTAGTGATATCAAAAGCTCATATTTTTTGTACTTAGGAATCAAGCATGTTTTGCCTAACAGCAAGCAAAGATGAGCTGTGTTTCACACTCTCAGTTGACCAAGTCATTAGCAACATGGAAGAATACTTTAAATTTTCTGTATTTTTAGATGCTTTTACCCCCAGTGGAGTCTTTTCTGGGAGATGTTTATTAGCTGGAAAAACATTTTCAGGAAATGAAATATTGTCTTGCATTATTCTGCTGATTCCACTTCTAATTGTATTAGTCCAGGGTTACTTTAGGTGTTTCAGTACGTATCCACATAACGAGAAAACTTTGACTGCTATTAGCCAGACTCTGCACGTTCAGTATTCAGACCAAAACTGAGCTCCAGTGTACAACTGGGACATCACTTTTTCTTACAGCATTTGAATTGCAAGTGTTTTAAGATTAAGCCTTAGGAACAAATTCTCTATTAATCATGGTTTGGGCAGTTATTTACAGTAATGCAGAATGATTAGGTGAATCTTCACATATGCCAGGAGATACGGGGCCATTAAGCACTTTACTGCCTTTGAAACCACAGCTGATACGTCACCTGATTTGAAAGGTGCTTTTTCTTGGACAGTCTTCTGCCAGTTTTGTTTTGGAAGAAACAAGTAACAAAGTTTAAATGTTAGTAGGAGTAAAACCTTTTCCGCTTACTTTCTGAGTTTTTTTAATTTTAGGAGTCTAGCACAGGTATGAAAGAGGATTTGAAACAAACTAAATTTTAAAAAAGTTTTGATGCTTTGGTTTTCTGCTTTTGGGATTCCCCTCCCCCCTCCCTTCTCATTAGTGAAAAGAGAGGATAAGGGGAATTACTGGGGTAAATCAAATCCCTGATGCTTTTATTTTAGCTTCAGATTAATTTAGAACATTTTCTATTTTGAATTACTGTACTGAAAGCAGGAATATCTCCTTGTATCTGAAAATGGCTGTAAATATTTTCTATACCACAAAAGGCATTTTTTGTAGGGGAAAACATTCATAAAACACTTCAGCTACACAGAATATAAATTAAGTCTGAGCTCATAGAAATTTGCATTTTCTCTCTGATTTAATGGATAACAGACAATTAAGATGAAAGTTACTGTAAGGATGCATCTGCACTTCCAGACTCCAAGCTATGTCAGTAATTTTATAGTATACTTCCTTGGCTTATGGTTTAGTAGAATTTAGCTTTCCATTTTCCTACCATTTTCTATAAAAGGTCTCAAATGTAGCTTTAAAAAATCTTAGCTTTGAAAACAAAATACATAGAAATAGACATTTGAGGGCTAAGACATTTAAACAAATCCAAAGTAATTTCTTGGGGGCAGAAACATCCAGGAGCTTCCATCATTATAGAACTGACATCTTGTCAAAGTGCTCAGAGAATGACTTACTCAGAGTGTGTTTCAGCAACAAACAATGCAGAGACTATTTATTCCTTCTGTACACTCCTGCTCAGCACCTGAGATGGATTTGGTGATTTTGCTATAATAATGTGCACAATCACATTGTGATTGCAATTGCCGAATAGTTGAAATGTGTTCAGCTGCATTAGAGAAGCCTCTAACACCCCACCTCCTCAACAGTAAAGGCAATTTCCAGCTTTCCTATTTAAGCTGCTTTGCAAAAGGGGACAGAGAAAAGTGTGCATCTGAGCTATATTACAACACTTTCAACAAGGCTTGGAGCCCAGCCTCTGATCAACCACTAGTTCTGTATTCTATATATGACATCGTGATTTCAGCTCAGACAATGTGGATCCTTCTGTGACCTAAACCCTTTCTGAAGAAAGAATTTGGTTCCCAGTCTCACTTATGAACTTTCAGAATTTTACCTGCCCGTACCGCTGGTATTTCCTAGGAACACTGGTACAAAAGTGTGCAAAGTTACAATTTTTGTACTTCTATCCTGCCATATTTGTTCCATTCCTCCACCACATCAAACATTTCCTTGTGACAACTACCTGTACACTATAACGAGCAATCTGCACAATTTTTATGTTAACTGTTTTTATCCCTTAAAATTCACATCACTCACAATAGATGGCCAAAATCTTCCACTCAAAACTATTCCTACTCTTTCACTGCTACAGTCAATACTAATTCTCAACAAAGTTTGTCAATGTCAATTAGGTGCTCATCCCATATTTTCCAAAATCTCCAGTTACTTTGAGGACTCCTAATTCTTAACAAGAATTGAGCTTCCTATAAAAATAATCTAAGAGTCTTGAGCCCCAGTATTGTCTATTCCAATTGCTCTGCACAGTTCTTTACCCAGGGTCAACACGTAAGTTTAAGGAGATAATTTATTCTGAAGGTACAACCTTTTCTAAAGAAAGGAAAATTTCATTTGCAGCTCTATTTCAGTAACTATTGCCAAATTTCCTAAATATATTTTCTCTACATTAACATCTTTGTGTTACAGCACAGACTTTTTCACAGTTTTTTTAGAATACCACTCTGTAATCTCTGCTGTCCTCTCTCAGATTCTTATTCACAACCTCAGTAGCAGTAGCTTCTTGGTACTGCATTTCTTCACATTCCTGCTTCTACATCTGTATTGTTTATCAGCTCTCCTCATCCTTTTTTAATGTATACTACCAACAAATATTTTGCTTATTTCCTTTAAATTTTGCATATATGTTTCTTCTGATCCAGACAGGATCAGGAGAAGAAGATAAAATGCTTTGAGGAAAAGCTTTTCTCCTCTATTTATTCCTGCTTTTATTTTGCATGACTGTCGTCACTGACTCTTTGGAAAGAAGTCCTGGTGACCCTTGAAATGCATGGACAAAATAATTTTAGAAGGCTCAGCTATAGACAAAGTTAGAAAATCTATGAACAGGGAAGAGCAGAGAACTTGTTTTGTTACTGTTCCTTCATTTTCTTTATGATATTCCTTTTCTGAATTCTTATATAAACATACATCCCAGTGAGCAAGGAAGTAGTAGAAGGGAAATAAGAAAGTACAGACAGTGCATTTTGCCTTCAAAATGCTTAAAACATCTTGTGCTCTTTCTTTGAAACAGTGAAGATTGATGTCTTTTTAGGATAATGCTTCAAGGAGCTTTACAAAAAATACCAGCTTCCTTTCAGCAAGTTCTCTGTATGTGGCAGGATATTGGTGAAAATCAGCAAATTTGGGATGTTAATGTTCAACCAGGTACAGAGAAGGGTGCAAAGCACTTAAAGACAGATCAGCTTGACTGATTCTGTACTGCAGCCTATTTAGGCAGGCATGTACTTTAGTTGTAAGTTGCCTTGTTTAATTAGCTACTGAGGTGTTCCATCTTCATCCCTAGTGTCTCATGTCTTATAGGATGCATAAGCAGTCACTGCTTGACTATGACAGAGCAAGGCTTGATTGTTCTACAAGATGTCCCATGGATGGGGACCAGACACCATTGATTAACCATTAACTTCTCAGTTCTTAACATCAGGGTTTTGTTTTTTTCTTTCAGTGATGCTAAGATAGACACTTTTGAAAGATCTGAAATGCCATGTAGAAGATGACAGATCGTTTTGTAAAATCGTCGTGTAATGTAAAAAGGGCTGATTACACATGCAATTTAAGAATAAGAAAAGCATAGGAAGAGATGGTGGAGTTTCTATGAAATTTTTTTTAAATGCATACACACACACACACACACAAGCACACTTGAGATGTGTGTAGAGATGTCTCTACTGAGTGTATGGCTAATAAAATACATAAGCAGGATTAAAGCAAACCTTGGTGAGCATTAATGCAAAACCAGTTTCCAGCAATTAGCAAAATTCTTCAGTCCATAGGTTTATGCTACTTTTGCAGAGGGATGAAGAGACACTTGTGTAAGAAAAGGTGAGGTGGACTGGACTCAATAACAGAGAACTGTCTGCAGAAGACATTGAACTAAGAGTACTGCTTAAAATATGTATTTTCAATGTGCTGTGTTCACTCAACCACCTGAAATCTTCTTTACCATTGACTCTTTCCATCTTGAAATACCATCACAATATAATTCTCAGGTGCTTCAGAAGGATTTCTAGGTGCTCTGCTATGGAATATTTTATGCATTTAAGTTATTTTAGGTTATTAGTTCATTAGCAGTCTATATATTTACTGCTTGTTCCCAACTCCAAAAAATTATATAAGTGAGAAATTTTCATTAGTGCCCATGAAAACAAATCTAGACTAGTACAGGATATTACAGTATTCACAGTATGCATGTTTTAATTTTTCCAATTAGTCAGACAGTTATTCTGACCTCTGAGTTTTCTTTTCCCACCCCCCAAGAAAGCACCAAGAGGACAGTGCAGCAACCAAGGCTTGATATTGCATCAAAGCCTTCAAATTTCTTCAGCCATTTCAAATTGTGGTTGGACTACCAAGGACCACAGAAGAGCACAGACCTTTGGTGGTGATCTGCACTTAGTGCTGGGCAGAGGCCCAAGTTCCATGATCCCAGTTGCATGGGTTTGCAGGATGGTGGCACTAATATCTTGATTTACAACGTCCCAAGTGAGATTAGATCACATCAGAGCTGACCAATTGGCCAGTGTGATGTTTTGACCAGGCTAGGTAGCCTGTCCAGACATCCCACAGTGCAGAGAAATAAAATGACAGTACTGAAAAAGCACTCATCTACCTAGGGAGAGTCAGCTGAACTTTCTTGACTTAGTATATCCCTCAATTTCTTTAGAAAGACAGGGATCTTGCTCTTCTTCTCCCAGACATGTCAATAATTTGCCAGACAACAGAGATAAAAACAGTGCCATCTCCAGCTACCCATCGCACACCTCTGGGAGTGGGCACAGCACCAGCCCTGTGGCTGCCCAGGTCACACCCAAAATGCAACTGAAAGCAAACCAAACAGCACCTCACCTGCTCACTTTTCCCCAAAGACCAGCAGTTCCACAAGCTTAGCAGCAGTTGTAGGAGACACAAGAAGCTCCTGTCTGGCCAAGGCATGTGGCACCTGCCAGGCAAACACTGCCCACCAGATATGTGGCACACCCACAGCCCTGTAACTGCATAAGGATCTGAGGTCACAGACTCTGTACAAGTGAGGAGACCCCATTCCCCATACTCTTTCCTCATGCTTCCCTAGTCAACAATGGCTTGCATGTACTAAATTTCAGGACACACTGAAGAATCTTGCCATTTAACCAAGTGCAAGGCAAGTCTTAAAGAAGTTCTTGAAAGTTTTTCCTTTTTTGCCCCCAGTCCTTTAACTGACACAGAGTAAAAGTTGTGTGATTTACATATGCCTGGAAAGGATGGAAGCAGCTATTTTAAACTGTACCACTTGCTTTGAGTTCCATCATTCAATTAGACATATATTTTTAGCTTCAGCAAACTTTCTTTTCAAGAGGTGGAATGCCAGCACAGTACACTAGCAGAACCATTAGCTGTCAAAATAAAAAAGGCTTCATATTCACAGACCAACAAGATCAACTACATGTGATAGAAATAAGATGGCAGTGCACTTTTACTTTTCAGCAGCTAGAGCAGTGTTTTCTGTATTAAATTTAATAGGCATTTTACATGGAATGTCAGATATTTTTTGTTTCTGCAAATAGGGTTCTTTCCTTTAAAAAAAAAAAAAGAAAGAAAAAAATCTATGTTTCCTGCTGCTTATACAGGGAAAACAGCACAGAAATTGCAGTCTTACACTAGCAATAACCAGGTAGTCATCATTTTTAAAAACAATGTCACAAAAGCTATTTCGATGCTGTCACTCTTAAGAATAATTAGTTTCCATCAAAGCAACAGATTATCTGCTCATGTTGTCCACTGGGTCATTACAATGGGCAACCAATACAGATAAATGGTATCTAATCTTTTCTGCTTTTCTGTTGGATTGATTGATAGTTATAACTTCTCCGATATTATAAGGCAGAAAAATTATGCTGACATTCAGAAGCAAAAGCATAGGAAGATAAAACTTAGTACAAAGCACATCCAAA
>NC_031775.1:4306007-4312888 GCF_001522545.3 Parus major | reverse complement strand
GAAGGGGGGGAGGAAGAAGCTAAACACAAATCAAACAGAAAAAAAATTAGGCCAAAAGAGAATATAGAGGGGAACAACTATACATTGTGGGTGGCAAAGAGCTCAATTAACTACAGAACATGAAGGAAATCCAGGCATTTGCATCAGATGTTATTAAAAGACATATTGACTGAGAATTCTTTACATGCTATGCCTTAGAAGAAGACAAAAGGATTTCCCTGGTATTGATTAGTTGCTGGAATTGGTTGACTTTAAGACATGAAGAATAACATAATGAGAGGTGTCTGGGTAGCAAACAAGAAAGAACAAATTGCTGCCACTGACAGCCACATTTGTGCACTTCCATATATTATTGTCTTTTTCAATTTAGCATTTTTTCACATTGCTTGTCAGAAACGATTACACCATAAAATATGCTCCAAACTTAAAACAGCAAGCCTCTCAGTTATTTATTTACTGTATAAATAATCACCATTTTCAGCAGACCTGCTCAAAAATATTTGCAATATTAACTACCTGGCTGGATTTGCAATGTTCCTGTGAGGGACTAAATGCCCTGAAGAGCTCTCAGGTATAAGGTAAACATTTAGCTTTTTGGAGGAGCAGTCTTTTTTCCTCTTACTCTAACAATAAAGATGTCCAACTTATGTTCATCTGCTGTTTTGCAGCTGCTGTAGGATGACCACAAGTCCAACCCTCCAGTCAGAGTAGCAAGATGAGGATGAGGTTGACTGTTGGTATGACAGCCTGTGGGCTGAGGGGCTTTTAAACATCTTCTTGCTGGTGAAGATAAACAAAAAAAGATGGCCTAATCCTGTCCATGACAGACTGTTATGTGACAGAGCTGTGTGGGGACCATAGATTTGGGAGTTGGAGGAAAGAGAGTTGGCATTCTGCCCATCACTTAGGCAATCATCAAAAGAAATTAAAAGGCAGAGTACTTCTCTTGGGTATTATTTCCATTGATATGAGAAAAATAAGCCTACATTAGCACTACACCACAGCTGGCTTCTCTCCATGAGAGCAAAGGCTTGTGAACATAAGTATGTTCCCTTATGCACGTGCTTAGAAATTCTCCTCAGAGTTATGATGCTTCAAGCAGTTTTGTATTGTGTTAACAGTTTGACTACAAAATAATTTTCTGCTACAATGAATTTATATCCACAATAGGCAAAAGCTCTTCAATTTATAGACCCACTCAGACAACTACCTTCAAAATTATACTATGAGAAACACTTCTTATACTCCGGTATTATCTTTGGCTTTATCAGCAACTGTGCTCAGTTTTCACTTCTGAAATTTTGTGCAGCAGCTGATTTGGCCATTTCTCTTCGGCTCATACGATCATTTCAGGCAACAGAATACTTCTCTATGCAAGCATTATTTTGAAAAATAGCTTGGAAAGCGTGAAAAGCAACAGCAGATATGGTAAGCCTCAAGCAGGTGTGAGCCAAATAGCTTCTCCACAATTGTTCAAAGATGAATGTCCAGATAAAGAATTGTCTTTATGTTTGTATTTTTACCCAGAATATTTTTTTTTCCATTTTGTGAGAATATAAGATTTTAAAACTGTTTCTGTCTCAATTGTAAGAAAAATGCCAAAATCTTGACATATTTTTTGAGTGAAAACAACACAAAATTTCAATCATGAAATTTGCAGTACTTAATTTCTAAAATGGACAACATCTTACATTTTTTACTTCTCATTTGGTTTTAAATAGAATCTTTTTGTTTTGAAAAGCACAGCTTTTTAACTGTAAAATGATTGCTACTAATATTGATTTATAAAAGGCAAGGATTGAAATGAGAAGTCCTAGTGCATTTGTCAAAGTTAAATAAATATTATACTACAAAATGGTGATCAGCTACATGTTTTAACCTAGGCTATCACATAACTGCAGGGTTAGGCTAACTATGATTGGGATGGATAAAATAGATCATTGTTTAACTTGGCCAGTAAGACACAATAAAGCTTATCCCACTTTTTAAGAGTGTATCCAAATCTGCTAACCTGGGAAGCTAATGGAAAAACATTTCAAAAATATAAAAGTTTTGAAGTAGCACTGGCTGAAAGGGGCTTGTGACTAAACAAGGAAATTATCTTCTGATTCTTTGATCTCTTCTCAGTGAAATTCCCTATATACATAACCTAAGATTTTTTTAACCAGGTACTCCTATGATCTAGATAGAAATTTTGCAAAATCTTATTTTTTTTGCTATCTGTTCAAGTAAATGGGGTAATATAATTTCAAGTCAGAGTATTAACTCTTTCTCTCAGTGGCACAAATCATAATACTCAAGTTTCTTCAATATGACCTCTACTTTTACAAAATAATGGAATCAGAATAAAAAGATTAAACTTTCCAAAAATGGAGATCCAGATACAACACTGATTAAATCAATCAAAGTACTTCAAGATTTTTTAAACATTTCACTTTGATTTTTTTAGAATCAATTTAAATTCCTAAATTAAAAGTCACTTGGACTAAAAATGTAGCTTAAAAAAACCAATAAGCCAGAGAAATATTTCTATAGTTCCAAGGTCTTTGTTCGGCATTTTTTTTAAACAAATAGTATGCTAAAAATCATCCTTAAAACAAAACCAAACAAAACCAAAAACCAAACAAACCATTTTTGATTTATACTCTCATTTCTGGGGAAAAATGCTGAAATAATGTTGACTGCCTCTACTAACCTTTAAACCTGTAATAGTTACTGGGCAGGATGACAATCCTCTCTCCTCAGGCTTTCTGATGTTTGGACAATAGTGTATATGAAGGGAGATCAACTTGTCAGTCTTCTTGAGTGATAAGTAAGTTTCAAAAGATGAGAATGTTCTGATGTTACATGTGATATGGCTGAGTGAATGAATGCAAAGTAGGAGGGTAAGAAACAGTTTTATCTGGTTTTTTCTTCCCTTCTGTTGTCTGTTTATGCTGTGACATTTTCTTGTTTTAGCTCTCTTCTGCTTCTTTGGAAATGAAATGAGATCCAGTATCTCAGAGACTGCTGGCACTTACGGATTAGTGAGACTAATGTAAAAGGAATTAGTAAAGGGGAAAAAAAAATAAACTAGTTGCATGAATTTGATTCAATGCAAATTTTTTTAAAATCTTGCAATAAAAATTTGCACCAAAGGTGAGGTTTGATAAAGAAAAGCACTCCTGGAAAACTCAAGTGAAGGTGCATGTAGAACAACTCTCTTGAATTACAGAAATTAGAACAATGGATGAAGTAATTGTGGAGCACCAATGACATTGCAAGAGCAGCAGCCTTATGTATTCAGCCTCACCAGCAATGTGCCAGCTGGCATCAACATTTTCTAAACATACTCAGGATACTCAGAACGAGATGTTAAAAGCAATGCATTGTACTTGATTTCTACCAGGGAATCACAGACACATTCCACCTGGATGACAGAACAGTTAAGTCTCATGTTTTGTACATGGGAAGACTAAATTTTGAAATCCGTTCTGACAGCTACATTTCTTTCAAGTTGTTGACTGCCTAAACTCAGCTTTTAATGATTTGGATGAGTGTACCTAAACCTCATAAAAAGGAAAAGAGTATTTGTGCTGCGATGTCCCTTTGCCAGCATCTATTCATGTTTATCACACAGGTACACATACTGTGAAAGTTGAGACACTATCAGAGAAAATAACTACAAGTAGAGGTATGTACTCTCCTATGTAAGTTATTAAAATAATCTGAAAGTCTAGCTCATGACTTGTTTTCCAAAAAGCGCTGTTTAAGTCTATGATACACTGTGGATCTTGATTAAAGAATTTTAGTCTAACTTGTATTCAGAATGCACTACTCCATACCTTACTCTGCTTTGCTAAATTTTAAAATGTCATTTTACAGTTTTTTCTTAAGGGGTACAAAGAAGCAACATTTAAAAATGCATCAAAAGCACAAAACACTTCTGTTCCTTTTATACAGAATTGGATACTCAAACCAAAGTCAGCAGTAAGTCATACATAACTCTCTAAGCTGATCAAAAACTCCTGACTGCTAAGGAAAACACTGTGTAACTAATTACAGGCAAAATTTTGTTTTTCTGCATCCTGTAAGCTGGTAAGCAAAACAGTCCTTTTTAGGCAGCAGTTCTGATGACTGCATACCTGGGAAAGACAGTGATGCAGGGACTGCAAACTTCACAAGTCTCAGTCCTGTTGCTCCCTGGCAGAGCTGATGAAAGACACAGTGTATTTGTGTGTGAGTATCCATGCAGTGGATCATCTAGGCAGTCTTGCCCACAAGCTTAGGAAGCATTAGATTTCTACCATCCAGGTTTTCAGATTAGTATAAAAAGTAGAGACAGAAGATGCATACAGACTGTCTAATTTTAAGCATCTGACTTATATGCCATAAATCGTACTCTGAGGGCATCTTTCTCCAGCTTCATATGCAGAGAATTTGCCTGTCTGGGCTCAGATCTAGGATGTAAGTGATGTGTGCATGTTCTCCTGAGAACACCTAAAGAAATACAAGGTCCCACCTAGAACTGTTAGCTACTTGAATGGCAAAGTCGCATTTCTTCTACCTTGAGACTCAGCTAGGACAATGGGTCACAGGCAGCACTGCCATGCCCAAGCATGGGGGAGAGGGTTAGCAGTCCTTCTTCTTCCTTAAAAGGACCAGCTCTGAGTACTTTATACAGAAACTTTTAATGGTCCAGGTTTCTCTCCAACCCAAGTACTTCAAAAGCACCCAAATACCCAGACTACTCAGGTGAAACCCAGGCTGGCCTTGTGTGTCTCCAACTATAATTGCTCTGAAAGACATATGAAGTGAATGCCTGCAGCAGATGACATGGACTACAGCCTGCAATGATTTTTTCACCTGTCAGAACTATGCAAAACCTACAAAGAGTATTGTTGCAAGCTGGGTCCTGGGGGTCGGTTTGACCCCCAGCTTCTGCCTGCAACAAGCCCAGATAGTCAGGCTGTCCCAGGGGTTCTGCAGGCAGTCTCCAGACAGGGGTAGCCCTTGGAGCACAGGCAAAAGCTTTGGGGTGATCAGCTCTTTTACCAGCAATTTCTGCTCTATGATCAGCTCTGTTCAGCCCAGCCAGCCCCGTTAAGGTGTTACCCCAGCCTACACAGACAAGAGATGGAAAGACCAATAAGATTACGCAGAGTCTTTAATGCAGGCTTCAGCGAAGGGGGCCAGTGATGGTCTAACCCTGAACCGGGTAAAAGCTGGGGTTTTTATAGGGAAGGGGAGGATTGGGAAGGGGACCAATGGTCTGAGATGGGGATAAGATGACCAATAGTTAACAGGAGATAACATGGGTTCTTGAAGCAGGAGGGGGTCCACAGCTTAGTCACAGTGACTAAGCAGTTTTGTCTTAGGGGATTGATTTCCAGGGAGGACGCCTGTTGGAGGACTGTGCCTTCTCCACAGAGGATAACTTCAACTCCAGCACATTAGTTTACAGGGGGAGTGGTTCAAGCACAAACCCCCCAGTATTTAATTGTTTTAGCTTTCTCTAGGCCATGGCTGGGCAGAGGGTATAAAGAGCCAGTTCTATGATTTTTGTGAACAAACAACTCTCTCAAGGTCACAATTCCTATCTTCAATTAGCACTGAATGTACTGTCATTTACGAAAGGTAAAACTAGATTCACCTGTGAGTAATACAATGAATAATTTGATTTTTATATTTACTGACATATTTCAAAGCAAAAATTAGGGACACACTGTAAACCAAACTCTTACCATCAAACTAATTCCATAACTTATGGTTACAGAAAATAATTAAAGTTCCTCATTTGAGACCAGATGCGTTTTCAAGAGCTCTTCTACCTAATTTTCTGCCCACAGACTTGAGAGGTATTTGCATGTTACATGTGGAGAATAGCTTACATGTTCTGGTCACAGGGGAAAGAGTAACTGGGCTCTGAACTAAGAGACACCAAACAAAATTTGACTTTTCAGCTATGAAGGACAAATATTTCTGAGACAGGAAATTAAGTGCTTGACTACAAGAGCAATGTGAGGCAAAGGCAGACTCATTAGTAATATAAATTTACATTAGACATACCTAACTCCATCTACAACTAGAAAATTTTGAAAAACATATCCATTTTGATTTAAATTGGCTCATTTAAAAAGAAATATGGTTTTGACCAATCTCTTTAAACTATATATAAAAACCTTCAACATGACTACTTAATCAGAGAAAGTAGACTTGAACAGCTAAGGAACTTTGCCTGACCAACAAAAGCAACTCAAGGAAGAAAATGCTCAAATTTGGATTGCCAGGAGAAAAAAAATAAACTGAAAACATTATTTTATCTTCTACTACACTGCGACAACTTTCTTTACTGAAGCAAACTGCTCACTTTGCAAGCAGAAGTATCAGCCATGCAGTCTTCTAGCCTAGCAATACTTCTGTTGGTGACAGACTTGTTGCTTACCCAGGAATCCATTCTAGTTCCATAGTAGTTCGAAGTGCAATTCACAAACCCCTTGGACTCTGGGAGGTTGAAAGTGTAGTGGAAGAATGAGAAAAACTGCAATATAAGACTGCAATAAGATCTTTTTTTAAATTTTTTTATTATTATTATTTATTTATTTTAATTTTTTTGTGAAATAAGATCCAGGTCTAATATTTTGTGGTCGATTGGCAGTTAAGAAACAAAGAAAAATAGCTAAGGAAGTTAAGGCTGCTGGAGGCTGATGGGAGTTTTTTCTCCTGGCCAATAACTGGCCATTTCTGAGATTTGACATTAGTTTTGACCATTGAAAAGTGAGATCAACCTGTGAACACCACCCTTTAAAACCTAAGTCCAGGAATTTCTCTCTCGGTTTGGTTTCCAGCTGTAAGAGTTAACAGAGCTCCGGTTCAGCCTCCTCCCCGCCAGGCCGGACAAG
>NC_031775.1:4300331-4305907 GCF_001522545.3 Parus major | reverse complement strand
AGCCCCTCGCAGGGCTCGCTGGGCCTTGTGCAGCAGGGCTGCCAAGCCAGGCTGGTCGCCGGCTCAGCTGCAGTTTTCTGCGGCTGCTGGGTTTCAACAGAGACTGCCGAGTAAGGGGAGGGAAGGCTCTTGACCTGCGGCATGCTGAGATAGTGGCCACACTCCCCCAGAGCAGCCACTGAAAATCTTCCATCGAAGACAGCCCCAGCCGGTGCCCCGCCAGAGATCACAGGACCATCCACAAGGCCTGCGCAGGATGTTCAACCCTTTCACTACCCAGATGAGACTTGCGGATTAATCCTTCTTCCAGAGAGAGGAGAAGAGAGTGATCAACATGTAAAGAGACAACATAAACTATCAAAGCCAGTGAAGAAAGAAATTAAGCCTCAGATGGGGAGAGAAATAAGGAGATGCCTTAATAAGCTGAAATATTCTTTGGTTAAAGCTATAGAGATGGACAATAATGTTCTGGGAAAACTCCTTTAATTCATGAAAGAGTATTTTGGGAGGGATGGAATATTTCAAACTGTGGATCTGAGCAAAAGTAATTCATTGATAAAGCTGAGTAAATGGTGAAGTGGTTGTGATCCTGTGAATGCTGGAACAGAAAAAGAGAAGTGATAGTTGTTGAAGATTTGTGGCCCTTAAGAAACAAAGAGAAAACTTCTGTTTCCAGAGATGCTCACAGAGACAGATGAAGAGAACTTTTGTCTGAATAACTCATCCTTAAAATGACACCCCTTGACCTATGGCCCATGAACACACCTGAGTGGTGTGAAATGGGAGGAAAGGACTGATGGCAGAGTTTTCCAGGTGGCTGGCATCAGAGGAATAGAAAGCCATAAGAAAATGGTTTTCTTGTGAAAAACTACACAGATTAACAGAAGATAACTTCTTTTTCTATACAAAGACTGAGGAAAAGACTATAGCAAAGTTGGGACTGTTTTTAACCACCAGGTTTTTTCTCTGTGTTTTCAATTAAACAAGGGAATGGTTGGGTGGTGGGAAAAAAAGGGTTTTTATTATGGTTTTCTTATTCTTGTAGTTTTGTTAATAAACTTTCTTTATTCCTTTTAAGTTTTAAGCCTATTTTGCCCTTTTCCTAATCCATATCTCACAGCAAGAAATGAGTATGTTTTCTAGCAATTTTTTAGCTAATGCTTTAAAACTATGACATATTTTAATACTGAATTAGTCTTTAGACCACTTGAAGAATTTTTGTTGTTCTGTGATTAACAGACACAGAGATCAAGTGGAACCACTTCATGTGCAGATGTAAAATGTTTCACAAATTGCCACTTAGGCACAGGCAGGGCATTAAGAAGGTATTGCAAAGTGAAGTCTATATACTTGCATTTCAATAACTAAAATCCTACCTATTTAAGTACCTTGACATAACAGAAGTAGTTAAGTTTCTTTGGGGTTCCCCAAGTAAATGCTGTAAGAGTTTTGTTACTAATTATTTTTGCAGTGCTACCATTGAAATTTCACAGACACAAGACACAACCAACCTATGTAGCACATTAGTTAAAACAAGCTGTAACATGTTCCAGTGCAATCTACACAGAGAAGACAAAAGGCTATGTCAAAACATTTCATCATTGTTGCCCCAAGTAACAATATAATTCCATATGTCCCAGAGCATGTTTGAAACAATACATCTACACAGAGAGTTTAGCCCACACTCAATCTCAAACTTTTCTTCACACACCTTGCATGAGAGCTTTAAGTCTTAATTCACAAAACTCATTCTCTTGACTGCTGGGAATACTGAACCAAAATTCAGCACTGAGGCTTTTTGGTGTTCCACATCATGGAGGGTGAATACAAAAAGTAGCCAGACTTGAATCCCAAGCAGGAATTTCTGCTCATGTTTCCTTATTTGAAAATCAGCCCTGAAAGCAGAACCTACTTAATGAACAATTTTACCTCCCATCTTCTTTCTCTTTCTGACCCAAACTCCAGCCTTTCATTTGAGAAGTTCACCAGAATCTACTGGATTGCCTCTCTCTTTACATCCACTGGCAGTTTTTTTAGTTCACTCACTTATTTCAAATTGTCCAAAATGCCTTATCAGACATCCATTTATTGCAACAAAAGTAAAAGCAGAACTACACAGTGACAAATAGTATGTTGTAGTTGAGAGAGTATATGGAGAATCTCGCAATTAAATATGAGAAATACCTAGGAAGAAGCAGAATTTGACAATTGACATTTTTGTCAAAGCATCATATTTGGAAAGACAGTGTCCTTGGCAATGGGAAATCTGCCCTTCTAGCCGAGAAGGAATTGTAACTTTCCTATCCTACCACTGAAGTTCTACAGTTACCTCCTCAGACCCAAGCTGCTCTCTATAAAAATTGGGGAATGATATATGGCAGAAAGGACATTGTTGGAATATACCTCAAATCTACCTAGCAGTGCCTGGGCTAAGTAACTGACCTTTAAGATGGAGAATATAGGGAAGTCCATCCTGGAAAGGCACAAGATATCTCTCCTGTGGCAACTCTGCTGCCTTGATACATTCTGTTATCTGGAGACCGGAGTTGTACAAGTCCTGAGGAAAAGGGTGCTGCTGTGGCTACATGCAACCTATTCTTTTATAACAGGAAATCCTCAGAGCCTTGAGGAAAGACCTTTTGTAGTTCTGCAGTTGCTTTCCCCGTCCAGCAGCACTGACTTTCTTCTTTCTCCCTACCCTTGGAGGAAGAACAAGGTACATGGATCAAAGCTTTTGAAGGAGCCTCAGTCTTTCAGAGGGGTAACAGAAAAGACAGGTTGTCTATGGTATCTGCTATCTTCCTCCAGTTTTCTCATGCAAAAGAAAGAAACAGTCAGAACTGCAAGTTTCCCCTCTCTAAGATTTTGAGTACAAAGCCAAGAGATACTTGATGGGACTTTATGAACATGAGCAAGAAGTAGTACCAGATACATGTAAACACGTATACCCTAGTGGCCCTTTGACTTCACTGTTTCCTGCAGAGAAGCCAGAGCCAGACATATCGCATAGGACAAATGAAACTGTGTGACTATACACAAGTGTGTGATTATTCCTGAAGCCAACACCTAGCTTGAGTTTGGATCAAGGACTGAGCTTCAGTCAGGAGACCCTGGTCGCTTTGGTGTTGCATGCACAATTTAAAGGAGTATTTGCTCTCAGTAGTAAAACACATACACATACAGCAACAACAGAACAGCTCACAAATGAATAGTAAGTTGAAAATCCTGCAGTTTTTCCAGATGGAAGCCTAGCATTGTGTAACAGCTTGAACTGCTTTTAGGGCAAAATATCTACTGTTTTATAGTAATTTGAGTTACAATGAAGGGTATTTTTCACTCTAGTCTCTTTAACTGTCACCATACAAAGTGTCATAACTTGTCTTAAACCTGCTATTTACTGAAGTGAAAAGATTTCCATGTATGAGGAAAATGCAATATTATCTGTTATAGATAAAAAAATAATGCTTGTGATAGGATATGATTTTTTATTTTCATGTATGTAAATCTATATATCATATAGTATTGTTTCACCATTGTGTCATCATCAACATTAACATTAAATCAAAAAATGAGTTATTAATATGGTTGAATAAATGGAATTAGCCTCTCTAGCATTCACTCTGTAAATCACACCTTCTGGATAAATGCCCCTTTTTTGCCTTTTTTTTTTTTGTCTGAACACTAGAAATAATGACCTGGCTTGCAGCCTTGCTAGATTAGCTCTTGTTAGGATGATATTTTTAGATGAACATAGGTCTCATCAACCAAGAGATGTCAGGTCTGCTATAATTCCTCTCCAACACTAAACTCTGCCCTCACCCCTAGTAGCCATGGTACCTGGTGCTCAGATGATTTGTTGAGCTGTACTCATTATCTACTGTGTTGTAACAGCAGTTAGAAACTGAATGACATTCAATTAAAATTATATTAGCAGCACAGGAGTGATTTTGTTTAATTTACTCCTACACAGATGTAAAAACATTAGTGACTTTTTTAATTGGACCTCGTAATGTCTAACTCCTACTCAAATGCAATGAAATTAAAGACTTTGGTGGCTAAATACCGCTTAATTTACTCCAACCCGTCTATAATGACATTAAAGATGCTTTAGGGTAGATATTGTTTCCAATCATTTATATTCAAAAGAAATCTGAGCTTATAGGTACTATTATTGAGCATATAATAAAATCATACAAGAAATTTATCTATACAGTAGGGGATAGTTGGCTACAAGTAATATTAAAAAGTAATCATTCATTTTTAATGCAAAGATATTAAAAAGTAATGTTAAACACAAGAATTTGTGAAGTTTTCTGTTCACAGCCTCTTCAAGGACACAAACCTTTTATTTTTTAATTCAGTGTGTGGTTTTAGATAGAACATTTTTATTACATTGCACTTGTTTTTTTCTTAAGCAATATTTAATTATGATAAATTCAAGGCTGACTTAGGTCATTACTGAGATAGACAGCCAAGATAATGAATGAAGTTCACTTTGCCCTGTTAGTGTATGTAATACAGTTTAATGCAGTCTTCTGAAATTCAAATGTTTGAGAGGAATATGTGGTTCTTGGTCATATTTACACTACTTCACGTCCTCTTAAAAAATTACTTGATCTTTACTGAGTTAATGCTGTTTGCATCTACTACAAGCACCTACCCCATGTTTTGTAACATCGATAAGGCTGAACCATCAAATCCTTCATGTCTCTTTTACTCACACAAAAATTCCACCCATTTGCCTTCTGGCATATTCCCCTGTTGAGGGCTAGGTGTCCTTTCTTTTGTTCTGTCTCACCTATGGAATTTTTACCAATCAGTGGAGGAGAAATCTGACTACTGTTACTTAGTGAGTGCTTGAGAAACACAAAGAGTTCGGCTGGGCCCAGGGAAGAAGAGGGGCAGGAAAAAGGGAGGGCTGGGGCAGCTGGGGGCTACCATTTGCAGTGCTGTGAATTGGAAATTTACAGAAACAAGTCACAACCAACCTATCTAGCATTTCTGCATCTATGCAGCTGGTTTCTTCAGCTTCAGAGCAGAACTTGCTGGGAGCTGTTGAGGCTGGGAGAAGTGAATTTGCCATCACCGAGGCAGAACTATTTCTTCTTCTTCTTCTTCTTCTTCTTCTACTTCTTCTTCTTCTTCTTCTTCTTCTTCTTCTTCTTCTTCTTCTTCTTCTTCTTCTTCTTCTTCTTCTGCTTCTGCTTCTTCTTCTTCTTCTGCTTCTGCTTCTTCTTCTTCTTCTGCTTCTTCTGCTTCATTCTGTTTCTTCTTCTGCTTCTTCTGCTTCTTCTGCTTCTGCTTCTGCTTCTGCTTCTGCTTCTGCTTCTTCTGCTTCTTCTGCTTCTGCTTCTTCTGCTTCTGCTTCTTCTGCTTTTGCTTCTTCTGCTTCTTCTTCTGCTTCTGCTTCTTCTGCTTCTGCTTCTTCTGCTTCTGCTTCTTCTTCTGCTTCTGCTTCTTCTTCTGCTTCTTCTTCTTCTGCTTCTTCTCCTTCTCCTTCTCCTTCTCCTTCTCCTTCTCCTTCTCCTTCTCCTTCTCCTTCTCCTTCTCCTTCTCCTTCTCCTTCTCCTTCTCCT